>NC_068276.1:23077050-23377884 GCF_025860055.1 Xyrauchen texanus | reverse complement strand
CATTTTTGAATGGGAGTCAATAGGAAATCCTGCCTGTTCAGAAGTCTGCTATGGGAGTACCGTAATTACGATCAGTTAGAAAAGATATATTAATTTAAGTCAGATGAGCCAGAACCCCCATATAGCCACAAGCTGCAATCATTGGGGCCAAGCAGGCATGGACCTTTTTCACAGTACAATATACAGGCAAAATCTCTGGCAAAATTTAAGAGACCACTCCAAATGTTTCTTAAATAAGCATCTCTAGATGTATGGCAGCCATTCCATTCCAGTGTCTGTTGAATTCCTGTTTGAATGTTTGAGCCAGGAGTGGCGTAAAATCACCCAACAGCAATGTGAAAGACTGGTGGAAAGCGTGCAAAGTAAGATGAAAGCTGTGATTGCAAATCATGGTTATTTCACCATATATTGATCTCTGAACTCTACCTAAGTTAAAGCATTAATATTATGTTGTTTATAAATAAATATGAACTTGCTTTCTTTGCATTATTCGTGGTCTGAGAACATGGCATCTTTTGTTTTTATTTTGACAAGTTGTAATTTTCTGCAAATAAATGCTCTAATTTTTTTATTTGGAATTTTGGAGAAATGTTGTCAGTAGTTTATAGAATAAAAGGATATGTTAATTTTACTCAAACACTTACCTATAAATAGTAAATCCAGAGGAGCTGAGCATTTGGAGTGGTATCTTAATGTTTTTCAGAGCTGTATGGGTTTTGGAATATACTGTTGTTTAAAGTGTTTGATCATTATTCAGACAAAATATTGAAAAAAGCATCTTTCAAAAATAAGTAGATAACAAACTCCCCAAAGCACAAGCTGTGAATATTACATATGATCTAAGACCTTTATATGGCTTCATTCAGTAGCCATATCACCCTGTGGCTCATGACTGGTTGCCCACTGAAGCTAAGCAGGGTTGAGCCTATCATTACCGGGATGGGAGATCTCCTGGGGAAAACTAAGGTTGCTGCTGGAAGAGGTATTAGGGAGGCCAGCAGGAGGTGCTCCCCCTGTGGTCTGTGTGGGTCCTAATGCCCCAGTATGGGGACAATATACTGTAAAAAAGGCACTGTCCTTTGGATGAGACATTAAACTGAGGTCCCAAAATCATTACAAAACCCAGGACACTTCTTGAAAAGAGTAGGGGTGTAACCCTGAACCTTGGTGCCCTGGCCAAATTACCCCCATTGGCTCTTATCAGTCATGGCTTCCTAATAATACCCATCGATTCATTGGCTTCATAACTCTACTCTCTCTTCTCCACAAATAGCTGGTGTGTGCACTATGACTGCTGTTGCATCATCAAGGTGGTGGTTGAGGAGTGTCCCCTGTTCACTGTGTAAATTGCTTTGAAATTAGTGTCAGTAAAGTGCTAATGTAACGTTCAGTTGAAGAGACTGTAATTCTATAATGTATTACACTGAAGTTTTGTTTATTTGTTGTTGTTGTTTTTCTTTTAATAAAAGGACTGCTTGTTGTCACGAACACCGGTGAAGGCGCCTCCTCCTTCAGTCATCGGAGATTGGATTCGACTTGTGTTCTGCTTTTTTCAATAAAGAACCGCAGATGGATCCCAACTTACCTGAGTCCTCGTTACACTTGTAAACCAATTTGCCAAATTCTCCTTTTAGAAAGCATGGCAGCTACTCCAGAATATATTCCAAAAGTATATTGTGAAGTAAAGACTGTGCATGTTTGATTTGTGTATTGTTTCTGTGAGAACATCAGCATAATAAATAGTAGTCCAAAATTAATATGACAATCCAGCAAAGCAATTATACTGTTAAGAATTGATGATGTCATATTACTTGAACAAAACAGTAAACTAGGTTTGAGCATAATGTCTTCAAAAATCTCAAACATTTTCAGCCTATAGGTGATATTCAGTATTGATAATTATGTATTATGTATTACTGTGAGACCCAGTCAAGTTTATTATTCTATATTAATACTGAATTATCAATATTGAATTGAGGATTAGATTTGTATTATATTCAAATTATATATTTTCTTATTTCTTTACTTCACCTTCATCTGAGGCTTTTATTTGAAACGGAAAGTGCGGCAGTAGTGTGTGACAGCTTTGTCTCGTTTCGAAGGCTGCATGCTAGGTAGGACGCATCCTTTGAAGACTGCAGTATACCAAGTGTCCTCCTTTAAACAAGTCTCTTTTAAACGAGACGACCGTCGTAGGACAAATGGAAACGGAACATAACATTGTTGCTCTGAAAACACGCCCCTTTTTAACAAGCGTGAGCGCTTCAAGTGAGAAGGTAACAAAGTCCCTTTAGAAGGGAATGTATGAGGTACATTTTAGGAGAGTTATAATGATGTAAAGATTAAAAAAAGATTTTACAGGTGTCTAATATTTGATTTTTGATTACTCTGCACCCATATACTGATGTACTTCAACTTGAGAATTAACATTCCTTGCGTTTGAACATCATATTTATGGGCAAATTGCTGTTATTGTTTTTAGACATTTCACTCGAAGCAAAGAATTGTGAGTTGTAAGTGCCCACGAAGGATACACCTCATGCATCCTCCGAATTCCCATGAAAGAAGTTTGCATTCAAACGAAAGAAGTTTGTATTGTCCTACTATTCAATTTATGAAGCCAGACAGCCTCGATGAAGTATGTGGCCGAGAAATGCGACCTCTGGAGGACGCATCCTTCCAAATGAGACACAGCCAGTGTTCTGCATATGTAATGTTTAGATGCACGTACATCTGGGAGAGGGGCTCTGAACACCAGCATGCAAGAGAGCGCTTGCCATCTTGGAAACATCGCATAGACAGCACAAAATAAATTGCAGCCTAATTTCGTTGACCTCAAAGATAACTTCAGAATATATTTCATTCCATGAACTTTGGCAAATAAGCAACTAGTTGTTCTGTGGTGTGGACCGTTTGACACATTATTCCAGTCCATGCTGCTTATACAGTAACTGCTGAGTAAATGTTTGTGTAATTACGGTTGAATGTATCAACAAAGGAAAATTTATAGCACATTTTATTCATGTCAGCAAATTACATGTGGTCAAGTGCCATCACATGCAGGCAGGGTTGGGGAGTTACAGAATGCATGTAACGGGATTATGTATTTAAAATACAAAATATTTGTAACTGTATTCCACTACATATATCTAATAAATACACAATGACATGCCTTGTCAAATTTTTTTTTATGAGGTTAGAGTATTTTTACAAGAAATGCTAATCATTGTAGCCTTTAACATAATTTGTCTTTAAATAATATAAAAAATCCTTAAATCAAAATAAGTGTAATCCATTTTCTTACTTTATTTACTTATTTATAGTCAAAACAATGGAAAATTTTGCCAGTACTGAAGAAGTAATCCAAAGTATTTGATTACGTTACTACTATGGAATATGTTACAAATTACATTTTACAGCATGTAATCTGTACAGATCTGTAATCTGTAGTGGAATACTTTCTAAAAGTAACCCTCCCAACCCTGCATGCAGGCTAACACTTATACACATTACATTATTTAAGTGCAAAATGCAGTCATATTAATACCAGCGAGTCTCCCGCTTGGATTACAGGCACGTGCTCTGTACAGAGACCTACAGGTGTGCTTGTAATACTGAAGCACTAACTAAGCTTTTTGTTTGCAGATAATAGATGATAAAATTGTGAAGATGAATAAACACCTTTGATGATAAATAACTGAGAAATCAGTCGAGTCTATAAGCATTACAAGTATTACATACTTATTGCCATGGAAAAATGTCTGATGTAAAATCAATTAAGTTAAACATTTACAATCTCTAAAATGCATTTAAAACAGTGATGAATATTACTCACCCACAACAGCACCAGATAAAGAAACAGACATTTTCTAAACAAATGAACAAGAAGCTAGGAGACTTTTACAATCCAAAACTTTTGCATGCACTTATGTAGAAAGACTGCATTTTGAAACGGGTAATTTGTAGATGGATTTCTGGTGGACAAAATTGGTACACCATCCTACATCTGTAATTTGTATGTGTTGCTGACAAAAGAAAATGTGTCAACAGACTGTCCTGATGATGATTATCAAAATAATCAAATTTAACAGAAAAAATCCTGTGGATGCTGTGGACACAGCTATTTTGGTATGACAATTCAACTGCTTTGAGCACAGTTGTAAAAATTATAATTAGTTATAACAGCCCCTATCATCAGAAATGAATGAAACTTGGTATGTTACCTCAGAGTGTTCTCTTTTCAATAATGTAAACAAATTTGTTAAGTTTGAAAAATGTGCTCAAAAGATACAAGCTAATTAGTCATAATGGGCCATACCACAAAATGTATTTGCTTATATCTTTGGAGCAATTCTTTTAATAACTTTTTGATTTGTGATAATATGGCAAACAGCCTAAGACGAGTTAGAATAACAGGGGAGGTCCAGACAGCAGGATGCTCTTGTATTAAAGGACTCAGGCAATGAGACTGTCATGCTGCTGTTTTTCCGGATGAAATATTATTATTTTGTGGGAGATGACTGTGTTAGTTTACATATATAATATCCATTTCTAAATGATAACCTAATGTATATTGAAATGTTTTATTGTTGACTGAACAACTGATGCCGTTGATAGATTGTTATTTCCTACACAAGAACAATAAATTCAATGTATTTGCAGCCACACAATAAACTGTTCTGTACAAAAAGAACTACATGCGAATAAGCGTTTATTTGGACATACACTATAAACATTGTACACAAAAGTTCAATGTTCTCTGTAAAGCAACTATAAAACAGTATGTATTAGCCCTGTACAAATAAAGTTAATTGATACTGAATTAATGTCCACACTGTTTTCCAAATCACCTTTCCCCTTAAGAGAAGACATGTACATTCTTTAAAGACACTCAAAAGAAAGGGTATTGCAGGCAGGAAAAATGCAGGAAAGAGGAAATCATAATACAATTAGTGAATTGTAGTATGTCAAATGTAGTAAAGCATCACTACTGTACCTTTCTCATCTAATAATTATTGTCTTCACCTGTAGAATTTCTCCATTTAGCATCACAGCATGAAAACAGTTGAAAATGTCTTGGTTGCGAGAAGAAGGGAACGAGACTTTGCATAGCAACGCATATGGGAATGCCTTCTTATACAACCTAGTTGAAACATCTCTACAATAATGGCAATATTCTAATATTGGCTATGGTGTTTGAGCCCCACCTGTTTGTTGCGAAACTGTCCGCTATAAAAACAGGTGCACAAATACCATTTCCTCAGAATTTTTGACTGAGAACAAGGAGCGCATCGCTCGTTCCTCAAGAACTCTAAGTCTTGTAGTGCGGCTAGCATTCGCAATGGAACCTTTGTCTCAGGGGACCGAGGTTACATACATAACAAGGCATTCCCTCATGACTCAGTACACTCAACATTGCGTAGCAACGCATATGGGCAACAGAATGCATCACGATGCACTACACAACATAACTTCCCAGAGAGGAACATGATGCTGCAGTCTCGTGGGATGGCCTCGTTTTGGCCAGAAGAGGAGCACTCATAACAATTTATGAACTATTAGTCATATAGTATGAATTAACTCCTTATGAACCCAGTTGGGAAGGGAGTTCATTTAAAATGAAAGAGCTTGTAACTTTATGGTAAATGATAACAGCCGGCATGCTGGGGAGCCTGCACTTAAAGGGAGGGGCATAAGTATATTTGGCCAATGAATAGCAAGTGCTCTAAACAGAGAGGACTTGTGAAGAAAGAGACAATATGTCTAGGTTGTAAAACCTTGATGATGTGTTTTGAGAGGACCATCCTGCTGCAAAACAAATGTATTGTAAGGACACACCATTTGTCCATGCCCATGAGGAGGCCATGCATCTAGTTGAGTGTGCTTTAACATAAATTGGGCAAGTCTTACCCTGCGACTCATAAGCCAGGGCAATTGCATCAACAATACACTGAGAAAGCCTTTGCTTGGAGATGGACATTAATTTTGTGCATCCTTTGTGCATAGCATATAAAGAGCTAATCAGACAGTCTGAACTGGCAAGTACGCTCAACATATGCATGCCGTGCCCACACAGGACATAACAAATGCAATGATTATTCCTCATCTTAATTAACTGGAGGAGGGAAGAAGGCCTGAAGGAAAAAGCACCTCCGCATTGAAGGGCGTGGTTAGGATCTTAGCCTTTCCTGAGCTTGACAGTGGGTCTTGAAAGACTGGGGCTAAACTCCAGACATGAATTGTCAACAGTGCATGCAGGTCACCTACCAATTTTACTGAGGCCAGAGCCAGCAGTAGTGCTGTCTTAATGGAGAGCATGCACAGTTCAACAGAGTCCAAAGAAATACAGCTAATAGCTCTAGGCAGTTGATGTGCCACGCTTTCTTCACACCTGTCCAGGTGCCGAAGTCGGGCGTCCATTGGACACTGCCACACAACCTGTGTTGAAAGCCTCTGTGGTCACCACTTTCCACCTGACAACTTGCCCCAGCGCAACACCTCACTGGTGCAATGCAAGAGCTATCCATGCTTAACCAGCTATATAACGGCAGAATATAGTGATGTGCATGCACCCTTGGCGGCAAGCATGTTGTGGCACACAACGCTTCAGCCAGCACTGCAGAGGTTTCATGTGTAAGAAACCTAATCGAATGCCACTGCCATAAATCCCAATGCTTTCTGAAACAGCTTTAGTGGAAGTGTTCATTCCAGTTTGAACTGAGATACAGTAGAATGGCTTGAATGCGCTCACTCGTGAGGTGCGCGCGTCTGCTTGAGGAGACAAGGTGGACTCCCAAAAAGGAGATTTGTTGGCTGGCATGCTCTTCAACCAGTTCACATTGAGGCCCAAGCTGTTAAGATGCTGAAGCAGTGAGTCTGTGTGCTGGTATAACAAAGACTCATGCCTTCACAGTAAGGACAGTCTGTGTGCGACCCAGACAGTAAACACAGCTTTCATGCTGATCTGACGGCGTGATGTGCCTCTCGCACAAGGCACACTTACGGAACTACATCTTTAAAAAGACCTGAACAAGTAAGTGGCTCTTTTAGATACATAAATATATAAATTCATATATATTTAGATTTATATGACACAGAAATTCAGTGTGCTCCGTGTCTGGTCATCTATCGTAGCCAGACCGTAACGATGGATAATATAAGTAATACCCGCAGTTGACTTCTTGCCAATAAAGTGAAAAAAGCACACAAACAAATTATTCCAAGCTTTTTGCAAACAGATGTTTCTAAGTCAATCGTTCTGTAGACAGCCAATGGAAAAAGCAGCATCTGGGACTGGACCGCTTTAAGAGTGTATCTGATCATAACATTGTTTTAGACTAAACTTTAGTTTTGCTTGATAAATAGGATAACCATTAACTGCACACATGGTCCAGAAAATTTATAAGACACCTTACAACTTTTAAAATGCAAGAATCTAACCACAAGACACACAAGCAACCAGTGACCGGCTACACACAAAATGCCAACCAATCTCACTTCCGCTAGTCATCCTGATATTCCTCCCACCATGCAAAATATAGTGGACTCGCTGAGAATATTGTGGATTTGGAGATAAAATGAAAGACAGGTGTGCTGATGATGAATAATCATTTTGCAAGTGAGATCAGAATGTTCCTGTTTATTTTATTTATTTATTTTAAGTTTTGCTAAGTTTGACAATTGTGCTCACAAGATACAAGGCCAATTCTGTTATTATGGGCCACAGCCCAAAACATATTTGATTATATCTTCAGAACGATTTGAAATATAAAAATTATGTTGATAATGTTTTGTCTGAAGGTTTCTTAGATGATGTATACCAATTGTGCAAATTGGAAAAACAGCCTTGGACAAGTTCGAAAAAGTTGGTTTTTCAAAATATTTTGTGATAAAAAAGTTTCCTTGCAGGAATGGAAATTACAGTGACAATGTCATTGTGGGGCATGTGGATACAGAGAAGCTACAAATTTGTATTGTAGCCTATATGGTTCCGGAGTTATGAGAAAAAAACACAAACTAGTTAATTATACCGCCACCATGTGGCCGATTGTCACAAAATTTTATATGTGGCTTTGAGTTGATACGCTGCTTGTGTCTAGGAATTTCCTTATGCCTCGGCAATTCCCAATACGAGTTATAAGGTGTTGAAATTTGATTGGCCATTGGCAGCCATTTTTGTAGATTTATTTAAGAATATGTTTGCATCTGAACCAAAGAATAGGCATATTTAATTTGAACTTTGTTGCTCGAATGGATGTAAAATTATAACTTTTTTAGCGCCCCCTAGTGGTAGAATTGTACGAAACTCTGCTAACATCTTCTAAATGTCCTGTTGACCATGCAGGCTTTCAAACTGGCAGTTTAGTTCGAAAC
The DNA here is from genome assembly GCF_025860055.1 of Xyrauchen texanus. Classification (NCBI taxonomy): domain Eukaryota; kingdom Metazoa; phylum Chordata; class Actinopteri; order Cypriniformes; family Catostomidae; genus Xyrauchen; species Xyrauchen texanus. The sequence goes on along the minus strand of NC_068276.1, from coordinate 23,369,511 downwards.
AGAGCACAGTTCGCATGAAAAATTGGTAATGTAAAATCTCTCATGCGGACTGGGGTGCGCACCTTGGTACAGAACCCGAGACTACCTGTAGGAGGTGGTCTGAGTTTGGTTGCAATGGAACAGTAGCGAGATTCGTGTGAATGTGAAAGCCACTCTGACTTGGGTGTGCACTCGTTCAAGAAGTAAAGTAACCTGCGCATGCATTTTAGCCGATGACGACATCATTAGTTTTGACAACACACGAGGATCCACACATTTATGAAAGTCCCAAAAAAGTAATGATACACAAGTACAATCAACACTATAAATACTGTCTGTCTGTCTATCTATCTATCTATCTTATAAATACTATATTAAATACTATTATAAGTTATAAATATATGGTATAATAGGAGATGACAGTGGTGATAACTTCACCTTGGACACGAGCGGAAGCATGCAGTTTAAACAAAGATGCAAATTAATTCCTTGCAATCAATGGTCTCCTCAAAAAATGCTGTTTGCGAGCAGCAGCAAACCACCTTCCCCTGGACATCTGTTGAGTTACGCCATGAAGATCACATATACGCAGTTGTCGTTCACTCTGTTGTGCATAATGGCACCAAAAAACTAAAAGTATGACGAGTCGCATTGTGTTCACCATGTGAGTTTGTGATGACGTAAGATGAAGGCAAACGGACCGGGGTTCGATAGAATCGAGTGTGAAACCAGACCAACGCTGCAGGGGACACCGGGAACAATCGCACTCATAATAGGACCGCAGCAAACATGCCCGGTGTGAATGCCCCTATGTGTACCGAGTTTGGTTATATTTGGAGCTTGTATTGAGAAGATATTGAATCAATTTCTCAAATTCCGTTAAACCGAAGGAATTGTATCGTTAATATCTTCGGAAAGATTTGACATATCGAAATTCTTTTCATTCATTTTTGTCTGTAGATAATGCATACCAATTGCATGCTGATCTGACAAACTGTTTAGAACAAGTTAAAAAAAGTTCTTTTTTCATAAACTTCAAAATCATAGAAGGAAATTAACCCTCTGCGGTCTGAGGGTGTTTTGGGCCCTGGAGAAGTTTTGACATGCCTTGGCATTTGTGCTTTTTTCAGTTGCTTAATAACACATTAATGGCTAAAGTCTGATAACACTGTATTCAGCACAAACTGGGCTACAATAATAATATGTGAGCAACATGTGTGTACATGTTTGTATTTTTGAGAAAATAATGTTTATGCATGGTTTTTGAAAAAAACTAAAAATTTAAGTCATTGAAATAAGGCCATATAACACATATATGATAACTGGATCTTGTAGCCCAGAGTTGTTGCTACAAAATTATGTGAAAACCATCCTGATCACTCATCCATACAAAACAATATAGTAATTGAACTTTTGTAAGACACTTTTAGTGTTAGAAAGGTCATATGCGATGAGGTGTGAACTATAATGAATATTGATGATGGAACCCTATTGTATCTGATAAGATTTTCTTATTTTAATGGGGTCAAGCAGCTAAGTTGCTGGAACCCTAATATAATTGTACAGATTTTTAGGGAGCCAAGCAGCGAAGCTGCTGGAACCATATTGTAATTGTACTGATTTTCTTCTTTAAGGGGCCAAGCAGCAAAGCTGCTGGAACCCAATAGGAAATGTAGTGATTTGCTTATTTTAAGAGTCTGGGCATCAGAGGCCGTAAGTCATGGAGACACCAAACTTGGCAGGATGATCCCAAATCCCCCTCACTACTCAGGTGCACAAACGCACACCCATCTGACCCTAGGTGGCGCTATAATAAACACTTTTATGCTTTGGCTCTGATCTCTGCAACTGTAAGGGCTAAAATCAAAATTATTTCTTCCTCTTTTTAACCCTCTTGGGTCGACGGACGTGCCGGCGCATCCTGCTGGATATTTTCGTCATTACAGAAGAAACTATTTAAAATACTCCGTCATTTTTGGGTATACAGATAAGTGTAAGACATCATTAGAGACTATAAAGGGTCTACTTTTATTTGTGTACACTCACAATAACAACAAAATCTTGTGCTTTTGTAAAATAAAGAAAATAAAAAGGGTGAGCTTTCAGCAGTCTCTGTCTCCACGAGCATATTTCAGAAACACGTCACAAAAATGAACTGAAACTCCGCGAATACTTATCACACAAACATGAAACATAGGTCTAAAGAAAGATTAAAATGTCTACTTTTAAATAAAACAATTCAAATTTAAAACAAATATTCTCCTGCAATGCAATCTGTTTGAAACAAAGCGATGTACAGTTTTTACCATCTCATTATGTGTAATGTAACCCCACCCACCTGCAGAGCGAGCCATTCATATGCTAATGTACTGAGACAATCAACGCAAATGTACACGCCCCCAACAGTGTTCAGAGGTTTGATGTAAACACAACACAACTCAACTTTTCTGCGTGTTTGTAACAATACACATTCAAGGAATCTCCTGGATATTAAGGAAGAGTTAACATTTTCCTTCTCAGAAGAGCGAGACTGATGAACATTTGTATTTTGAAGAGAGACTTGATCCAGCCGAGGATACAATTTCGGACGAGTAAGTCAATTAGTTTTCATTAGCTGACATGCTATTTTATATAAACATGTGCATATTTTACTAGTGGGACTGTTTCCAGACTTGCCAGACAGGATTCAGATTATAGACATTTGAAATATGACTCCTAATAAGCAAGTTTTAGTTACATTTAAATGCTGTTTAGGCTAAAGCAGGTATTTAAATTGTATGCTGTATGATATAAATATGGTATGTAATATGATAGAAAAATCATATTAATGTTTAGACTATATTTTATCTATTTATTATATAAAATTCAGATTTGATCACAAATTGCCTTTTACAATATATTTAAATAGAAAACGGTTCTTTTAAATTGTAAAAAGAGTTCAGAATATCAATGTTGTTTCTGTATTTTGGATCAAATAAATCCAGTCTTGGTGAGCAGAAGAGACTTCTTTTAAATGGTAGTGAAGGTCTAAAATTAAGTAAAGTCTTTATGTAAAGAAAATGTATAGTCAGATTTCTTCTTTTAACTTAAAACTTGATTTTGATCATTAAGTCTCCTCACATTCATTCTCTATCCCTCATTGATAGGCCCAGGGGAGGGTCTTTGTCTCTCGGGTGTAAATGACCTCCATATTCATGATAGTTCACGCCTCCTCGCATATTATCTGTCAACACTAAAAGTGTCTTACAAAAGTTAAATTACTATATTATTTTGTATGAATGAGTGATCAGGATGGTTTTCACATAATTTTGTAGCAAAATATCTAGGCTACAAGATCCAGTTCTCAAAAGTCTTGTGGACAAATGTGTTATATTATATGTAATATGTGTTATGTGGCCTTATTTCAGTGACTTAAAATGTTATTTTCTCAAAAATACAAACCTGTACACACATGTTGCTCACATATTATTGTAGCCCAGTTTGTGCTGAATACAGTGTTATCAGACTTTAGCCATTAATATGTTTTTAAGCAACTGAAAAAAGCACAAATGTCAAGGCATGTCAAAACTTCTCCAGGGCCCAAAATACCCTCAGACCCCAGAGGGTTAAACTAGATTGTCATGCATTTATTTATTTCAACACTGCACGTTTACAAGTAAAGCCTAGTATTTTAATTTGCGATTAATCGTGATTAATCACAGCCCATGACTGTGATTAACTCGATTACATTTTTTAATTGATTGACAGCACTAATATATATATATATATATATATATATATATATATATATATATATATATATATATATATATATATATATATGGGGGGTCAAGGGAGCTCTCTGCTGGCCCCCTGAAAATTAGATTTTTGGGAGGCTCTAAAGCACATGCCTTTTCACCTACAGTCACCAAACTTTGTACACATATAGATTTCATCAGCCTGGACAACTTTCACCCTTATAGTCATAGGCTGTGCCCAACAGTAAGTCTGCCATGTTGCATTGTTTGAAAAACACATGCTCTGGAATTTGAAATACTCCTCCTAGGGGATTTATGTGACAGGCACCAAACATGGGCAATGTCATGCCAAGACATTGAAGATGCTAAATTGAAAACAGTTTTTTGATATTTCAAACCTTGTTGCCATGGCGAGGCGATAAATTAATGGCAAAAAATGAAAAAGAGGAAGTGCTCATATCTTCAGCGTGCATTGTGCGATTTAGATCAAAATTTAGATTTATGTTTGGTATTGGGGCTGATCACATGGATATGACTAATGTGGGGCATGATCATAGTGCCACCAACTGGCAGCAGGAAGTGTGGAACTTTTTACAGTCTTTGGAATAGCACTCTTATTTTATTCTGAACTTTTTATAATACTGTCAAGACAGTACAGATTTAAAACTATCTTAACTAGTGTTGCCATGGCAACACATTAAACACTATTATTCCTTTTTATGTATATTCATATGTTTTTGAGGTACTTGGCATTCTTGAATTTTTGTGATCCCAAAGGTTCATTCATGGGCATGTATTCATTCTGTAGCGACAAATAGAAAATTGCCATGTTCAGGGGACTCTGTAGCACTTCTCTTTTCAGCTACAGATTTGATCATCAGGTTCCTGAGAGGCGTGAGGAGGTTAAACCCCCCCAGGCCACGCCTCGTCCCCTCGTGGGACCTCTCCGTGGTCCTTCGGGCCTTTAGGGAGCTCCCTTCGAGCCCCTTGAGTCAGCAGAGCTAAAGGCGTTCTCTCTGAAGACCGCCCTCCTGACGGCGCTCACCTCCATCAAGAGGATAGGGGACCTGCAGGCGTTCTCTGTTAGCAAACTGTGCCTAGTGTTCGGTCCGTCTTACTCTCACGTCATCCTGAGACCCCGACCAGGCTTCGCGCCCAGTATTATTTAAAATAAATACCGTACAGCAGAAGCACTGCCGTGGCAGGTGATGCTCAGGGGAGAGATTCGAAGTCAAGTCGGTGAAGCACAGGTAGACCTGTTTGCTTCCCCGGAATCCTCCCACTGCAACGATCTTGTATTCTCTGATGGGGGCTCCCCGCGGCACAGATGTGTTGGCACAGAGCTGACCCCAGGGGCTGCGCAAATGTGCATTCCCCCAGTGAGCCGGCTTGCACAGAATTTGTGCAAGGTCAGGGAGGACGAGGAACAGGTCACCCTCTTGGCACCGTACTGGCCCACTCAGACTTGGCCCTCGGATCTCACACTCCTCATGATAGTCCTTGTGACCACTGGAATCTCCATGGCTGGCCCCTGGATGGGACATGAAGATCTAAATGGCCTACCACTGGCAGTGGTAGACACAGTCACTCAGGCCAGGGCTCCTTTATGAGGCAACCATATAGCGTTTGTTCACAAGTTGGTGTTCTTCCCGAGGCGAAGACTCCCAGAGATGCACAGGCGGGTTAGTGCATTCCTTCCTGCAGGAGAGGCTGGAGGGGAGGATGTCCACCGCTACAGCGGCACACCACGATGCAGTAGACAGTAAGTATTTTGGGGAAGCACGACCTGATTATCAGGTTCCTGAACGGAGCTAGGGGGCTGAATCCTCATAGGCTATGCCTCTTTCCCTCATAGAATCTCTCTGTAGTCCTCCTTGGCCTACAGAGAGCCCCATTTTAGCCCTTAGAGTCAGTTGAACTAAAGGTGGTCTCAGTGAAGGCTGCCCTCCTGACTGCGCTCCCAAAATCCATCAAGAGGGTTGGGGACCTGCAGGCGTCCTCTGGCAGTGACACCTGCCTGGAGTTCGGTCCGGATTGTTCTCACGTGGTCTTGAGACCCCGAACGGGCTATGTGCCCAATGTTCCCATGACCCTTTTAGGGATCAGGTTGTGAGCATGCAAGCGAAGCTGCTCCGGAAGGAAGCATACCCGGCCTTGTCGTTGCTGTGTCCGCATTGGTGTCATTGCTGTGTCCGCACCTGCACAGTGCTTTGCACATCTATTTTGATCGCATGCAGAGCTCTAGATACTCTGAGCAGCTCTTTATCTGCTTTGGCGAACAGCAGAAAGGGAACGCTGTCTCCAAACAGAGGCTTCCCATGGATGCCATCACGTCGGCATACCAGACCCAGGGCGAAGTGCCCGCCCCTTTGGGATTAAGAGCACACTCTACGGAGTGTGGCATCCTCTCTTGCAGACATCTGCAGGGCAGCAGGCTGGGCAACACCCAATGCCTTCGCAAGTTTTTATGATCTCCGGGTTGAGCCATTTTTTTCCCGTGTGTTGTCAGGTACGAACAGGTAAGTTTACAGGACAGCTGGCCGGGTATACCACTTGTGTACAGCGCCTTTCCCCTCTGTGAGGCAAAGATGTGTGCTTTCTTTTCCCATGTGAGTTCACAAGTCCGTGGACCCTGGTTGTCCTTCCTCCCTAGCCCCATGGACCCATTACGTGTGCTAGCATACCCTGTACTGGGGTAGGTGCTCCACAGGTGCTGGTTATGTGCGGTAACCCCCGTAATGTATTTTCTGCAGTACGGTTTCCCTATTGGTAGACCCGCATTTCCCTTAGGCAGAGCTCTCTTTGCCTTCAGTCGCCTTGTTTGTAGAGCTCCTCCCCTTCGGGCAGGACCTACCACCGCACCCCTTCCATGTGCGGCTGGTGAGCATGTGACTATGCAATTATGTTCAATTATTTCAATGATTCATAATTCAATGATTCACAATTCAATGCCAGAAAAATATATTTTGAATGTCTGTGTTTGTTTGATCTGTTTGATTAAATAAATAAAATGTAAGAACAAACACTTGAGTCTTCATTACTAACTGGCAAGTAACACCTCAGTTACTATTAATGTTTTATAATGTGTTTTCACTTTACAATAATGGTCCAGAGATCCTTTAACTCCCAAGGAAGGAAACAGTAAGATCTCATTAATTAATAATGCATTACCATGTCCCTCACTTTAGAATAATGGTCCAGATCATTAGAAATTCCTTCATACTTATGTGGTAACACTTGACTCATTTCATATGGGTTACCAGAATTATAAAAAAAAAAAAAGATCTTCAGCAATATCAAACATGCAGAATTTAATAATGTTTTAATGAACAGAAGAGATATCCCACAGAATTCACATGTTGGGCAAATATATATCACTATATTTCTGCAAGGTAAGCTGACTATGATTATGGCTGAGCCCCCTAAGATTGAAATCAATTAATCAATCAATTAATATTCAAACTCTTCAAAAGAATTTTTATAGTTGCCTGATGATGTATTTTTCACATCCATTTCAAAATTGACTGTTTGTTTAATTTCCACTGGAAAAAAGAAGAAGAGGAAATTCTGCTATTATTTTTGATAGAAACAAAAAACAATAAAAAATGTATTTACTAATACAATGACATAGAAACACTTTTAAATACTTTTAAAAACTATTTCTGGTTTTGTAACCTTTATTTCAACAACAATTGCATTTTAACCATCAGATCAATTTTTATTGTTTTTGTGTCCAAAACACAATAACCAGCAAACATATACATCTTTAATAAAAAAAAAGGGATTATATCATGGGATTTTGTGGAACTTTTACAATTCAGAACGTCCTCCCCAGTCCAAAAGGAAAATTTTTGAAACGTTACTGCAAAACATCTCAATCTGAATCATCTGCAATTTCTGATATCAGACAGATGAGTACATTATTACTCTATCTATCACATGACAGTCCATGTTAACATGTGTCAATGACACATATTGGGGGATCAGAGGCTTGGCAAACCCAGTCATTGTGAGGTAAAAAGGTGGGAGTCGAATATCGTTTGGTTACGTATGTAACCTCCGTTCCCCGAGGGAGGGAACGACACGTTGTGTCGGAGAAGCGACACTAGGGGTCTCTCTTGAGCGTGATATTCACCTCTGATCTTATTGAAAAGGGCCAATGGGAGTTGTCAGTCAGCATTTGCATACCCCGCCCCCGGACATACGAGTATTTAAGTGGGGCAAATACGGGAGTTTATTCAGGATTTTTCTGAGGAGCCGGAAATGGTCCGGCCACAACAGTGGCTCAGTTCAGCGACATGGCGGAGGAAAGACACAACGTGTCGTTCCCTCCCTCGGGGAACGGAGGTTACATACGTAACCAAACGTTCCCCTTCTGTCGCTCTCTCCACGTTGTGTCGGAGAAGCGACACTAGGGGACCCATTCCAATCTTGCCATGCGCTGAACCTTGTACGTGGACCGCCGATACAGAGGCGGGCAGGGATTTCATCCAGTGCCATGCATCGTCTGTACCTGGCTGCACATACCCTTCCCCAATGCCCTATAAGAACATCAGAGTCCTTCTAGTTACCCTGGGAGGGGAACAAGGCGATGTTTGCCAACATGGGAATGGGCCAGCCTGGCTGGGCCTCTTTTCTCTCTATGTTTCTCGCAATAGAGCAATCACGGCCGGGGCCCTTACATGCATATAGGGAAGGGGTCTTACCCAGACCCTGCGGAGAACACACCTGCCCTTTTTCTTGGGGAGGAAAAGTGGTAGACACGTCACACGGCCGTCTTAGGGCTCGTGTGGAAAGTAAGGTGTGGTGGTAGATCCAGCCTCGAAAGGGGAGTTGCTACAGCACGGCGACCGGGCAGCTGTAACTGCCTAAGGGAGACACGGGGTCCGCTCAGTAAGGGGACAGAACCGTGGAATTACACACAGGGGAGTCCGAACAGGAGGCCTTCTTATTTTACCTGTGGAGCCCCTATACCAGTACGGGGTGGCCACCAGGGTACCCGCAGTGGCTTGGGTCGGCGAAGTTCCTCCGCTGAACTGCGGACCCGGAGGGCTGGGGAGGAATCGACCAGGGTCCCGACTCGGAGTGGGGTGCCCTGGGAAGAAGGCGACTACTTTACCTTGACGTCAGGAAAGGGCGCTGAGCGCAAGCGATCCACCCGGCCGGTCGGTCTACGTGTTACTGAGTTCTATGGGCTCGGACCTGAGAAAACACGAGACGCAACCGACTCAACGCGGAGGTTGTAAAACCTCGCGAAGGTGTTGGGTGTTGCCCAACCCGCGGCTCTACAGATGTCTGCTAGGGAGGTGCCCTTGGCCAGTGCCCACGAGGACGCAACACCCCTTGTTGAGTGAGCTCGGACCCGCAAGGGTAGGGGCACGGCCTGGGTGTGATAAGCCAGTGTGATGGCGTCGACAACCCAGTGGGCGAGCCTCTGTTTGGAGACGGCATTCCCTTTCTGCCGTCCCCCAAAGCAGACAAAGAGCTGCTCAGAGTGTCTGGTGCTCTGTGTGCGGTCCAGGTAAATGCGCAGGGTGCGCACTGGACACAGCAACGAAAGGGCTGGGTCTGCCTCGTCCCGGGGCAGCGCTTGCAGGTTCACTACCTGATCTCGGAATGGTGTGGTAGGAACCTTGGGCACATAGCCCGGTCGCGGTCTTAGGATCACAGACGTATCCGCCGGACCGAACTCCAGGCAAGTGTCGCTGACAGAGAATGCTTGCAGGTCCCCGACCCTCTTAATGGAGGCGAGAGCGATCAGCAGGGCCGTCTTAAGAGAGAGGGCCCTGAGTCCAACTGATTCGAGCGGCTTGAAGGGAGGTCTCTGCAGTCCTGCCAAGACTACCGAGAGATCCCAGGAGGGAACTAGGCCTGGCCGGGAGGGATTCAACCTCCGGCGCCTCTCAGGAACCTGAGGATCAGGTCGTGCTTACCCAAAGACTTGCCGCCTACAGGATCGTGGTGGGCGGCGATAGCGGCAACATACACCTTGAGGGTGGACGGGGACAGCCTCCTGTCCAGCCTCTCCTGTAGGAACAGAAGCACTGACCTAATCGCAGCATCTCTGCGGGTCTTCGGCTCGGAAGAACACCAATCTGCGAACAAGCGCCACTTTAGGGCGTAAAGGTGCCTGGTAGAGGGGCTCTGGCTTGGTTGATGGTATTCACAACAGTCGGCGGTAAGCCGGCTAGCTCTTCCGCGTCCCGGCCCAGGGACCAGACGTGGAGGTTCCAGAGGTCTGGGCGCGGGTGCCAGAGCGTGCCCCGTCCCTGAGAGAGGAGGTCCTTTCTCAGGGAATTCGCCAGGGAGGAGCTGTCGCGAGGAGCCTGAGTTCCGAGAACCAAGTCCGAGTGGGCCAGTAGGGGGCCACCAACGTGACTTGCTCCTCGTCCTCCCTGACCTTGCACAGCACCGGTGCAAGAAGGCTCACTGGGGAAATGCGTACTTGTGCAGCCCCGAGGGCCAGCAGTGTGCCAGCCGCGTCTGTCCTGAGGGGAGCCTCTGTTAGGGCGCACCAGAGCGGGCAGTGGGAGGTTTCCTGGGCGGCGAACAGGTCTACCTGGGCCTTGCCAAACCGTTCCCAAATCAGCTGGACCGACTGGGGTGAAGCCTCCACTCCCGCCGGGCAGGCGTTGTCGTGATAGCACGTCCGCTACGACGCTGAGCTTGCCGGGATGTGAGTGGCACGCAGCGACTTGAGTCGCTGCTGGCTCCATAGGAGGAGACGGCGGGCGAGTTGTGACATGTGGCGGGAGCGTATGCCGCCTTGGCAATTTATGTACGCCACCACCGTGGTGCTGTCCGATCTCACGAGGACATGTTTGTCCCGAACTAACGGGAGGAACTTCCTGAGAGCAAGGAGGACTGCCAGCAACTCCAGGCAATTGAAGTCCCAACGCAGCGGGGCCCCTTTCCAACGGCCCGCTGCTGCGTGCCCGCTGCACACGGCACCCTACCCAGACCGGGGGGCGTCGGTTGTGACCAGGACGTGTCGGAACACCTGCTGTAGGGGCACTCCTGCCCGTAAAAAGCAGAGGTCTGTCCAGGGTCGGAGTGTTTTGAGGCAGGCGGGGGTGATCCTTACCCGATGCGTGCCACGGTGCCATGCTTGTCTCGGGACTCATGTCTGGAGCCAGTGCTGGAGTGGTCTCATATGCATCAACCCCAGCGGCGCGACCGCCGCGGAGGACGCCATATGCCCCAGGAGCCTGCCGGATGCCGGCTACTCGTAGCGGGGCAAGGGCCGCCTCTGCGACTTTCGTGAAGACGCAAGGGGACAGAAACAGGCCGAAGGGGAGGACTTTGTACTGAAACGCCTGGCCGTCGAACGCGAACCGTAGGAAGGGTCGGTGTCGTGGCAGAATCGAGACGTGGAAGTACGCGTCCTTCAGGTCCACTGCTGCGAACAAATCTAGATGCTGAACGCCAGCCAGAATATTTCTCTGCGTAAGCATTTTGAACGGGAGTTTTAACAAGGCCCGATTGAAAACTCGCAAGTCCAGGATTGGTCATAAGCCGCCGCCTTTCTTGGGTACAATGAAGTAAGGGCTGTAGAAACCCTTCCTCATTTCGGTTGGAGGGACGGGCTCTACCGCTCCTTGGCTAAGAGGGTCGCGATTTCCGTGCGCAGGGAACTGGCGTGCTCGCCGTGTACTGCGGAAGCTAACGCCCCTGAAGGGGGCGGAGCCGGGCAAACTGAATTGCGTAACCGAAGTCGAATGGTCCGGTGCAGCCAGCGTGATGCGTTGGGAAGCGAAAGCCACGCTTCCCAGCTCTGCGCTTAGGGGCACCAAAGGGACGAGTATTTTGGACGTACCGGCGGGCCTCGCAGCGGGCGGAACAGGTAATGCAGCGTCGGGCGGCTTCGCTGTGCCTGAGGCTGAGGTGCTGAGAATAGACTCAAAGCACTTACCTTGCTCCGCACGCCCGGCAGGGGGCGGGTTCTTGACTGAGGAGGAGGTCTGATGTTGGCGTCCTCTGGACTCGTCTGAGCCGGGGGACAGTCGCGGGCAGGCGGAAGGCGGGATTGCCGCGTCCGGTGTACCGGGACTGTTGTGATCTGAAAGCACATTGCCGTGAAAACGGCATTTGCGGGCCAGGTGACCCAGAGGCAAAGGAAATAGCTCTTTTATTGAGAATGTGGGTACCACAGCCCCCGTCAGGGGGTGTGGCAAATGTAAAAAAACAAAGGATTCTCCTCCCGGCCCTCCACCAGGGGACGGAGCGGTCTTACCACCTCCGGAGCTAACATCTTCGGCTCTGGGTCGGCTGTCTCAGGAACGCTTGGGAGCCTTCCGGGTCCTGGAGGGGGTTCGTGAGACAGGGGGCGTGCGAAATGGTGAAGAACTTTTTATGTACTTCACAATAAATCACAATAATCACTGCAAACAACTAAAAGACTGTAATTCTTCTTGTGAACTTACTCTGATGGACAGAATTGATGATAACCAAATCAAATATTAAAGTTGTATGCTCATTTTAAAACACATGAATAAAAAAGCTGTTTAGTTTAGTTGAGTAGACACCAATGGTAGTTGAAGCATTATCTGTTGCAGCTATACTATCTCCTGGTGAGGCAGCAATATCTGGAGTAGCTGTGGCACCCACAGTTAGTTGAAGCAGAATCTGTCTTAGCTGTACAATATATTGGAGATTTAGCAATATCTGGAGTAGTTGTGGCACCTACAGTAGTTGAAGTAGTATCTGTCTTAGCAGTACAATCTAATGGAGAGGTAGCAATATACTGTGTACTTGTGATACACAGTACTTGAAGAAGTATCTGTCTTAACTGTATTATCTCCTGGAGAGAAAGCAATATCTGGATTAGTTGTGACACCCACGGTAGTTGAAGCATGACCTATTGTAGCTGTACTATCTCCTTGAGAGGTATCAACATCTGGAGGAGTTTTGATTCCCATTGTGGTTGAAGTATGATCTGTTGCAGGTGTATTATCTCCTGGAGAGGTAGCGATATCTGGTGTAGTTGTGGCACTCACAGTATATTTAGCAGTACCTGTCTTAGCTGTACTATATATTGGAGATGTAGCGATATCTGGAGTAGTTGTGGCACCCACAGTAGTTGAAGCAGTATTTGGAAAAACTGACAAATGATGTTTAGCATATAATACAAGAAAAATGCGTAAATACTCAAAAAGCAAAGAAATTAGATAAGTATAATTACTATTCAGTGTCCTTATTCATCCTTCCACCCTTGTCCCTGCTAAGGTCTGAGCACATCACTGAGCTGGTGTAAGATAGCGTTGTAAGATACGGGGTACACAGCAAAATAAAATTTGCAAGAAAAAAAAATGCTGAAAAAACGACAACATTTTGCCACTACACAATGAAATTAAGCCACAAAACAACAAAATTTGCTAAAAATAATATCTTTGAAACACTGCATATTAAGATTTGGGGCAATCCTGACTAATGCAAGCGAGATCAAACATGAGACTGCTTGGAAGCAGCAGAGAGCAGTGACAATTCCAGTGTTGTAGTCGAGACCAGCTCATCCAAGTCCAATTCCAGGCCAAGACCAGAGTAGGTCAAGTCTGTGTCAAGTCCGAGTCAAGACCGAGACCACAACAGAGGGTCAAGTCTGAGTCAATACCAAGACCACAGAGGGTTGAGTCTGAGACAAGACTCATCTAGGTCCATGCAATATTAATTAATGTGTTCAATGTACAGTGTAACAACTAAATTGACTCAAATACTGTATCAAATATTCCTAATATATTATTTACTTAGGCTTATTTTGATTTAAACAATATTACCAGTAGAAAATAAAAAATAAATGACACATCCTAGGTTAATTTAACACATTTTTATTACAATTATGACATGTTATTGTTAACAATATGTCAGTAATAATGTCAAAGGAGCAAGGTGCTTATGTGGCTTAACATGGTAATATAAACTTACAGCTTCTGTGTACTATTATATTATATAAACAATTCTGCTATACAAAACACACTTTTACTCTACTACTGTGTAACTACTCTACTAACTAAAAGTTGTAATAATCATTGTTCTCCAGTGATTATTCCATTTTGATGGTATCATTGTCTCAACTCTTGGATTTTCAGTACCCCTCAAAATGTACCTTCAAGAACTCACCATTCAGACATTCCTGCATTTTTCCACCATGTACTGTATCAAAGTCCATTGGGAGAGGATTTAAATGGAAACAATTCAATAATAATAAGAAAACTATAAAATGACCTTCCCTTCCATTTCACAATTCTTCAAAAGTCATCTAACTGGGCAATACCCTCAGTATTTCCTGCTAAACACAACTTTTCCAATAATCTTATACAGACGTGTGCTTGCAGGAATCAAGAAATGACAGTAACACAATATTTCCTTCATGACACATCATTTTAAAATGATGTTCACTAATTATTCATAAAGAAACATAATTTATAAATTTGTAGCACATTTAATAGTTTCCTTAAATTTTTCATCCTATCTGAGAGAAGAGCATGGGTCAGGATTAATAAAGATGTATCCTAATGGAAGCCATAGTCCCAAATGATGCCAGTTCATTGACATGTGCAAACACAAAAATCAATAGACTGGAGCCTTAAACCTGTATATGTGTAGTTCTAACTTTCACACAGTCCAGTCCAGCTGAGCCAAGGACAAGGTTCAGATGTTTTTAGCTCGCACATTCTGAAAACCATAATTTTGAGTCAAAGTCCACTATGTTGAGGTTTGTACAGATCATGAAAAAAGATACAGATCTTCTCCTCAAACACTTTCACATCTCCCATGGATCATGCCTAGCAGAGATTAACATTCCTGCCCTCATATTTGACCCATCTGAAAAAGGGCATCAAAGTTACATGTCAAACTTAAATGTCAAACTCAATTACAGCATTAAAATGTATATTTCTCAAGAGTTTTGTATTTTAGAGAAGAATTCTGTTATTCTAAGCTGTTAACGCATTGGTCATTGGAGTAAAGCTGATGAAACCATATTTAGCAATATCTAGAGTAGCTGTGGCACCCACAATAGTTGAAGCAGGATCTGTTGCAGCTGTACAATGTATTGGAGAGGCAGCGATATCTGGAGTAGTTGTGGCACCCACAGTAGTTGAAGCAGTATTTGTCTTAACAGTACAATCTAATGGAGAGGTAGCAATATATTGCGTACTTGTGATACACAGTACTTGAAAAAGTATCTGTCTTAACTGTATTATCTCCGGGAGCGATAACAATATCTGGATTAGTTGTGACACCCACGGAAGTTGAAGCATGACCTATTGTAGCTGTACTATCTCCTTGAGAGGTATCATCATCTGGAGGAGTTTTGATACCCATTGTGGTTGAAGTATGATCTGTTGCAGGTGTATTATCTCCTGGAGAGGTAGCGATATCTGGTGTAGTTGTGGCACTCACAGTATATTTAGCAGTACCTGTCTTAGCTGTACTATATATTGGAGATGTGGCGATATCTGGAGTAGTTGTGGCACCCACTGTAGTTGAAGCAGTATTTGTTTAGCCATACTATCTCCTGGAGAGGTAACAACATCTGGAGTGGGTGTGATAAACACTGAGGATGATCTGTTGCAGCTGTGCTATCTCTTGGAGAGGTAGCAATATCTGGAATAGTTGTGGCACTCACAGTAGTTGAAGCAGGTTTTGTTGTAGCTGAACTATCTCCTGGAGTGGTAGCAACATTTGGAGTGGTTGTGATACCCACTGTGGTTAAATCATGATCTGTTGTAGCTGTACTGTTTCCTGGGGATGTAACAATATCTGGAGTAGCTGTGGCACCCACAGTATTTGAAGTAGTATCTGTCTTAGCAGTACAATCTATTAGAAAGGTAGCAATATATTGTGTACTTGTGATGCCCACAGTATGTGAAGAAGTATCTGTCTTAACTGTATTATCTACTGGAGAGAAAGCAATATCTGGAGAAGTTGTGACACCCACAGTAGTTGAAGCATGATCTGTTGCAATTGAAAACAGAAGTACAGAGCATAAAACAGAGTATAGAAGCATGCATAAAAAAAGACATTGTGCTGTTAACAGGGTAATACCATGGTACTGAATTTGAATTATATTCATATTTCATGATACTGTCATGGTACTCCAAGGTACTTAAAAAATGACCATGGTTTTACTATGACACATGTTAAAAACATGGGGTTATCACAGACCATGTCTGACAATAAATAACTAAACAAGTGTAATACCATTGTGCAATATAACTGAAAAGGCTATTATTTGTGATGAGCAGGAAAAAATGACAAATGATGTTTAGCATATAATACAAGAAAAATGCATAAATACTCAAAAAGCAAAGAAATTAGATAAGTATAATTACTATTCAGTGTCCTTATTCATGCTTCCACCCTTGTCCCTGCTAAGGTCTGAGCACATCACTGAGCTGTTGTAAGATAGCGTTGTAAGATACGGGGTACACAGCAAAATAAAATTTGCAAGAAAAAACAATGCTGAACTTTTGCCACTACACAATGAAATTAAGCCACAAAACAACAAAATTTGCTAAAAATAATATCTTTGAAACACTGAATATTAAGATTTGGGGCAATCCTGACTAATGCAAGCGAGATCAAACATGAGACTGCTTGGAAGCAGCAGAGAGCAGTGACAATTCCAGTGTTGTAGTCGAGACCAGCTCATCCAAGTCCAATTCCAGGCCAAGACCAGAGTAGGTCAAGTCTGTGTCAAGTCCGAGTCAAGACCGAGACCACAACAGAGGGTCAAGTCTGAGTCACTGCCAAGACCACAGAGGGTTGAGTCTGAGACAAGACTCATCTAGGTCCATGCAATATTAATTAATGTGTTCAATGTACAGTGTAACAACTAAATTGACTCAAATACTGTATCAAATATTCCTAATATATTATTTACTTAGGCTTATTTTGATTTAAACAATATTACCAGTAGAAAATAAAAAATAAATGACACATCCTAGGTTAATTTAACACATTTTTATTACAATTATGACATGTTATTGTTAACAATATGTCAGTAATAATGTCAAAGGAGCAAGGTGCTTATGTGGCTTAACATGGTAATATAAACTTACAGCTTCTGTGTACTATTATATTATATAAACAATTCTGCTATACAAAACACACTTTTACTCTACTACTGTGTAACTACTCTACTAACTAAAAGTTGTAATAATCATTGTTCTCCAGTGATTATTCCATTTTGATGGTGTCATTGTCTCAACTCTTGGATTTTCAGTACCCCTCAAAATGTACCTTCAAGAACTCACCATTCAGACATTCCTGCATTTTTCCACCATGTACTGTATCAAAGTCCATTGGGAGAGGATTTAAATGGAAACAATTCAATAATAATAATAAAACTATAAAATGACCTTCCCTTCCATTTCACAATTCTTCAAAAGTCATCTAACTGGGCAATACCCTCAGTATTTCCTGCTAAACACAACTTTTCCAATAATCTTATACAGACGTGTGCTTGCAGGAATCAAGAAATGACAGTAACACAATATTTCCTTCATGACACATCATTTTAAAATGATGTTCACTAATTATTCATAAAGAAACATAATTTATAAATTTGTAGCACATTTAATAGTTTCTTAAAATTTTTCATCCTATCTGAGAGAAGAGCATGGGTCAGGATTAATAAAGATGTATCCTAATGGAAGCCATAGTCCCAAATGATGCCAGTTCATTGACATGTGCAAACACAAAAATCAATAGACTGGAGCCTTAAACCTGTATAGGTGTAGTTCTAACTTTCACACAGTCCAGTCCAGCTGAGCCAAGGACAAGGTTCAGATGTTAAAGCTCGCACATTCTGAAAACCATAATTTTGAGTCAAAGTCCACTATGTTGAGGTTTGTACAGATCATGAAAAAAGATACAGATCTTCTCCTCAAACACTTTCACATCTCCCATGGATCATGCCTAGCAGAGATTAACATTCCTGCCCTCATATTTGACCCATCTGAAAAAGGGCATCAAAGTTACATGTCAAACTTAAATGTCAAACTCAATTACAGCATTAAAATGTATATTTCTCAAGAGTTTTGTATTTTAGAGAAGAATTCTGTTATTCTAAGCTGTTAACGCATTGGTCATTGGAGTAAAGCTGATGAAACCACTATATTTTTGTACAAGTAAACCTTAGAACAGAAAGCATAAACTGATAGTTACACAGTTCCAATGAAAATCAGAGCAGGCATGAAGTGTGGTGTGTGCATTATTTAAAGGAAAAAATATTTATGAGCAAATGAGCTCAATAAATTATACAAGTTACACAATCTCAGTAACACTTTACAATAAGGTTCCATTTTTTAACATAGATAACAACATTAGTTAACATGAACTAACAATGAACAATACTTTTACAGCATTTATGAATCTAATGTTTATTGTAACATATATTTTTAAATAAAAATTTGTATTTGCTAACATTAGTTAATGCTCTATGAACAACTGTACTTTCATTAACAAATATTAATTAATGCTGTAAAAATATATTGTTCATTGTTTGTTTGTGATACCTAATGCATTAACTAATGTAAACGAATGGAACCTTTTTGTAAAGTGTTACCATAATCTTTAACAACACCTAAGAACAAAAAACACCAATAATAAAATGGATTGGTCCAGTATCACAAAATGATTCAATAGATTGGGTATACCCTATCAATTTCTGGTCTATGAATCTAGACCTATGCTAATAAAATAAAAATAATGAAAATAAAAAGATATAGTTTAGCTGTATGTGTCATTATATCATACAGTGTGCTGGTTCAAAAGGCTAATAAACCTCATATTTATACCTAAATATTATAGTTCATTTCAATAAAAATGTTGTTGTATACATTGTATTTAATTGTCACTTAGGAATAATATTTCAAGCCTAATTTAAGAAATAAATGATTCTAGGGTGTCATTATATCGAGGAACAAAGAAATGCAATAAATAAATGCATTAGTTACATTTGATAATTTTTTTAACCAATAAATGTACAGATTGTTGAAATCATCTCTTAAGTGTCTTTCCTCACACAAAGGTCATATTTATAGGACAAAGGTGATATATTGATCCAAAATAGAACGATAATTACAGTCCTGTCTTAAGCTTTCCTAACAAACAAACTTTACCTCTCCCTTACAAATCCAAATGTACTCCATTAAAAAAAAAGATATATTGCAGAGATAAAAATGCCTTTGTTAATCTATTATGTAGAAAGAATTAGAAGCAACTGTTGTATACCTCTTCTGCCTATCTTTTATCATTAGATTTATTGTGTGCAAGTTGAATGAAATCATTATTAAAAAAAAAAACAATAATAATTTTTAATGCAGGTAAAGGAGGACCTTTAATCTATCATTGATGTCATTTTAAAATATGCTCAAAATGGCTAATCCATCTATCTAGCTAATCCATTACATTATACTAATACTAATAGGTGTGGCAGTTTGCTGAAGTCCTTTCAAACATTTTAGACCAATTTCTGGATATGACATGATGTATTTGTATTATATGCATCACTGAGCTGAGCGGCCATTCTAATAGCAAGACAGCCTATTCTGATCCAGGGTGCCTTCTCCCAGATCAGCTCTCTGTAGATATTATCTATTCTGGATCATAAACTTCATTAGGCCTATATAAAATAAATATTATCTAGTAATGCTTAACTTTCATAATCACTTTTTGGCATGTCATGCCAGCAATGCCTTGTTGCATCTATTATTAAGTGGGCAAATGCTGAACTTTGGACTCTTAAAAATGAAAGAGAATGACTGCATGGTGAACGCAGGTAAAGGAGTGTCACGAACCCCTCTCCTCTGCCCCATCTCCGCTTCCTCGAGCACGCACCCATAACTCCGCGTGCGTGCTCGCTTCCCGCTACACTTCCCGCTCCCTCGCTCCGCCCCCTTGAGCTCGTACGCTCTTTTTTCCTCCCTCGAGCACTCACGCTCTTTATGCAATTACGAGCTCTAGCTCGTAACTCTCTCCCCCCTCTGACTCATGTTCGCATGCACGCTCCGGTGGCCAGAACATTATGACCACCGGCACTTTCTCAATCACCCCTACATTATGACCACCTACACTCACGCGCATCCTATCCCCACACATTAGATTCACCTGCACTCGTCTCGTCACCTTCATTGTTCACACCTGCACCTTCCCCTATATATATCACAACCCTTTCGTTTCACTCGGGTTGGTTATTGTATGTATTTAGATTCCCGTGTTTTTGACCCCCGCTAGTCTCATCTAGTTTTGCCCCTGCTAGTTTCGTCTAGTTTCGACCTCCCTCCTCTTGATTATCCTCTTAGCTTGCCAACTCGTTCCCCTGTCTTCGTTCCCACTCGCGCCATAGTTGTTAACTGTTTTCCCCCTTCGACCCCCGCTATCGTTGACCACTCTCTCCCGGATTTGCCCCTTTACCCTTTCTGATTCCCCGGCTCCGACCTTACGCACCCCCTTGACCATTCTTCACTGGACTTGCCCCTTTTTGAACTGTTGCCTGATTTATGGATTAATAAAGCAGTCTTCCCCTCAACATTGTGACTGTCTCTTTTTGTGTGCGCGTTATAAGGAGGACAGTTTATCATTGATGTCATTTTAAAATATGCTCAAAATGGCTAATCCATCTATCTAGCTTATCCATTACATTATACTAATACTAATATATATATATATTCTTTTTTTTTTACATATAAACATTTGAAATGCTCCCTAAAACAAACAAAGACCCCAAATCGTAATATTCCAAGCATTACTGGCAAACTGGGACATATTAATTGTCAAAGCAGGACACTGTGTTCTTTTAAATACAACAATATTTATTTTTAAATATATAATAGCAACAAAATCTTTTAATCTCATTAGATTAAATTAAAGATAACATTTTCAATTAATTTAGAGCAATTTGAGGTTTGGGTTTAGTAGGCCTAGATGTATAGTTTACAAAAATATTTTATTTCTTATGGCACCCTTCATCCTCTCTTCATTCCACTGATTTAACATTATTTATTTTTTTCCTTAATTATTGTTCCCTTTCCTGTCTTTCTTCCTGCCATTGGATCATGAAAAACTTGGGTTATTGTTAATATTATAGTAAATGGACATACCAGTAGCTAACAAGCTACCTTAGAAGTATGCTGCACGATTTGGACAAAAAGTCATATTGCGATTATTTTGAAAAATATTGCGATTGCGATTTGAACTGTGATTATGATGGTAATGTTTTCCACATGTTCAACGGCAAAAAGGCTACTGGGGTTTTCACACTTGAGCCCTCTTAAAAAGAACCAAACTGAGACCTTTTTCAGTTCAACCACAAACAAATAAATATATAAACAGTGAAACAATGTCTTCTTCATATCCAAATGTTACCATCCACCGTGTACCTGTTTTTGTCCATTTTGTAATGGACAAAAACTAATCATCATCATTAGTTTTTGAAACAAAGTAACTTGAATATTAGGGATGCTCCAATCAGGATTTTAACATCCGATACCGATCTCCAATTTTCTTTTCATCTCATCAATCGATGCTGATCATTTAACTTTTATCAGCAGCTCTGTTAAAACTGGTTATATCTGGTAAAACTGGTAAAACCATAGTTGTTGCCTAGTTTTTGCTGTCAAATATAATGTTGGTTGATTGAATAATTCAGTATAAACAAAATATAATTTTAAAATATAAATGTTACTCTATATTCTAGGCCTTAAAAACTAGTAGGCTTATACAAACTATTCTTTACTGTATATAAGATAGTCCTAACAAATGAGGCTTAATGTCAAACTGAAGTTGAACTGATAACCCATTGGTGTAATTAAATTTAAAGTGAAAATTTAGGTTAGTTTGTCACCATTTCATTTAATAATTTGTATTCATTTTTATATTATATTTAATTTAGAAATGAATTATATTATAGTAACTAAATATTTGATAGATTTATTATATATATGTTCCTTCCTTTTCATTTTGTTGGATGTTGGTAATATTAGTTCAGCTTTCACTTGTTTCCGCGGTGAGTGTAATAAGAGCGAGACGCTCTCTCGTGAGGTAAATAAATTATAGGAGAATAGAGGAAGAGATGTTTCTGGACTCTACAGGTATTACTGTTAATGCTGTTTGCTCAGCAATCATTTAATAAAGCTGTTTGAATTATTCCCCATATTGTGTTCTGCGATATTATTATGGATACCTCAGCCTTGCGGAGACTGAGATGCTGCTACCGCAGATAATAATAAAAACACTTCACACTGGATGTGAACTGAGTCATATTTTCACTCAGTTATGATCCCCATCCAACCCCTCATGGCCCTGCAGTACCTTAATGCGGCCTTGATCATTTTTTATAACCTGAACATGATTTACAACAGAAGGTCTTATCATTTATTTAGCACCACTGCTGTCCAACTGTGGGACATACCCCATAAAACAATTTCAAAACTATGAAATCCCTGTTATGTCATCCCATACTAGTTTAGGGTGAACTTAATGCAGATGTTTTTGTAATGGAAGATACACATAATGGTAAAAATTGTTAGGCTTAATTGTCCCATTTTACCTGAATTCACCCTATATAATTAATGTTTGCATAAACTTGTCCTTTCTCCAAAAAAGGGAGATTTGACTGGTATTTTAAAATCTTTTCAATTATTGTAGAAATTTGACATGTATCAAACCTGAAGGCCTTTAATGGTCAGTTACAGCACAACATTTACTATGTAGTAAATACTGAGAATAATTTGGTATGTACCAAATTATTCTCAGTGGGTGCACTTATTTGTCAAGAGCATGTCCACTACCGTTGCTCCACCGCTATTTCAAATAGATTTTTGTATACACTAGCAGTCAAAAGTTTTGAAACACTTGACTGAAATGTTTCTCACAATTGTAAAAATAAGATCTGTAAGATCTGAAGGCATATGCTTAAGTGTTTGAAATTAATTTTGTAGACAAAAATATAATTGTGCCAACATATTAATATATTCAATAAAAAAAAATATGATTAAAAGCAAAAAGTTTTTGAAATTGATGACTTGGACCAAATAATAAAGAAAAGCAGCTTATAAGTGGCCAACATAGACGAGAACTCCTTCAATACTGTTTAAAAAGCATCCCAGGGTGATTCATCAAGAAGTTGGGTGAGAAAATGTATGTAAATTCTAGGCAAAGTGTGACTACTCTGAAGATGTTAAAATATAACAGTTTTGATTTATTTTGGATTTTGTTTAGTCACAACATAATTTCCATATTTCCATTTCTATTATTCCATAGTTGTGATGAATTTTAGTATTATTCTAAAATGTGAAAAATAAAACAATTACAATAAAGAATGAGTACGTGTTTCAAAACATTTGACCGGTAGTGTAGATTAGAATTTTATAATGGTATGACAACATCACAAAACAAATTATAATTCACTGGTCATGGAAGATGTGTTATCATGAATATTGCACCTTTGTTTTATATGCTTTATGCGAACTTTATACAAGTTTATGACTACAATCAAAGGCAGCGCACTCTTCTTTACTCTGACAAATTTCAATCACAGCAGTGCAAAAATTATCCTTTGGGCCAGCCAAATATTCAAACTTGAATGTTTGTCAGGCTTTAGATGCTTTGCCCATTGTGGTATTGTACTCCTGAACAATATTTACCTGTCTTTAAAGCTCTTGATAAACATTTAGCTTTGTAATTGTACCCCCATGTAAAAACATCAACATAAAATGCTTACTGATCTTTAGGCCAATTTAAGAAATGCACCAATAACATATCTAAGCATAATATAAACTTTGTCTTTGGGTTTGTTTATTATGCTTGTTTATTTTTAATGGCTCACGCTGCCTCCACCTTGTCATTTATTTGTCAGACACTTTTACACAAGTTTATCTTGTGAGCACAAATGTAATGTGCAGCCTTTGGTATGGTGACAATCCCGAATGCCAGTTGTATGGATACATTTTTCTTTCTACTTCAATCCTTATCAGGATTTTATTGTTTATGTCCTTATCTGCCATTAATAAATTGCAAATAGGGAAGCATTTGAGTATTATTTAGAGCCTTGTTAGCACGTGGTGACAAGGTTCTTTTCAATAATGGCCAATGATAAGTTATAGTTTCCCCAAACAGTCAGATTGCTTTACTGATTGATCTTTTAACCTGTTACTGTCAAATTATATTTTACAAAAACTACTAAATGTCTACTGACCATGACACATTTCAGTAAATTTATTTGTTTAGCAACATTCAGTTATTCAATCACAAGGTTTTAATAATCATATCTTCATATTATATCTGTTGGTTATACATTGCGATATAGATATATATGAGTTATAAAACGGATGAATAAATAGATGAAAGGACAGGATTAGAGTGACGCATCAATGGTTTGTTCAAACAACTTCTGAATAACAACTTCCGAAAATTCTACTTTGAAATGTTTGCTTGTTGCAAGAAAGTATTTATAAGAAAAATGTAGAGACTCTGACATGATACGGTCAATGAAAGGCCATGGTCAGGGATACAGAAATGCACAAAAATCACATACAAAAGCAACTAAATAAGTGATCTATTACTTCTAACGATATTACGTAACACAGACTGGCACAATCTGATGTGCCACTTAAAGTTATAGCTTGTAGAGTTACGTTTAAGTTAAGTGATCAGAATAATTTACTTGGAAATAGAAGTGGATAAAGATAAAGGAATTGAGTGTAAAAAGACTATATGTAAAATATATGCTGTTTTTTTTAATCTACAAAATGACAACAAATTATCTGATATCTCTATCTCTTGTTGTACCTATTGGATACTTTTAATTCCCTATAAAATCTTTAAGCTTCACCCGAAGGAACAAAAACATTTCAAACAGCATTTATTTATACACTATGGGGTCTAAAAGTCTGAAACAACCGAAAATGCTTCCAAGTTGCATTTCCCGTCTGTCGCTCTCTCGACGTTGTGTCGGAGAAGCGACACTAGGGGTCTCTCTTGAGTGCCGAATATGCCTCTGATCTATGAAAAAAGGCCAATGAGAAGTTGGCAGATAGTATTTGCATACCCCGCCCCTGGACATATGGGTATAAAGGCGAGGAAATACTATGAGTTCATTCAGAAATTTTCTTCGGAGCCGATGGTTGTGCATGTTGTTTGCTACGAGTCACACCTGTTCCTGTATTCCTCTGACGCTTTGCGTGCTGTTGGATTGACGGCGCATTACAGCGCCTTTCTCCTTCCTTGCACGGCAGTGCAGTTTGCCCCTGGGCGCTTCGAAGGTGCAAAAACCAAACTCAAAAGAGTTATTTAAAAGAGTGATTTCTCTAAAAGAGTACATTTTCACTAAAAGAGCAATACACAGCGGCGTTGAACGTGCTTTTCAGGACGCGTCTTTTTAAAGATGCCTTTCCGCCCCTATGTAACCTCCGTTCCCCGATGGAGTGAACGAGATGTTGTGTCCTCCCGGCCACATCGCTGAGCCGAGCCACTGTTGTGGCCGGACCATTTCCGGCTCCTCAGAAAAATCCTGAAGGAACTAGACGTATTTCCCCGCCTTTATACCCGTATGTCCAGAGGCGGGGTATGCAAATACTGTCTGCCAACTTCTCATTGGTCTTTTTTCATAGATCAGAGGTATACTCAAGAGAGAACCCTAGTGTCCCTTCTTCGACACAACGTCTTGTTCCCTCCATCGGGGAACGGAGGTTACATACGTAACCCAGACGTTTTCATTGTATTGCACAATTAAATATCCGCAATTAGTTACAGAGAAAAATGATGCTTAAAGGGATAGTTCACACAAAAATAAACATTCTCTCATTTACTCTCCACCATGCCATCCCAGATGTGCAGGACTTTCTTCTGATGAACACAAAGAGTTTTAGAAGAATATCACAGCTCTGTTGGTACATTCAAAGCAAGTGAATGAGGGTCAAAAAACACATTAAGGCAGCATAAAGTAAACCATATGACTCCACTGGTTGAATCTATGTCTTCAGAAGTTAAATGATAGTGTGGTTGAGAAACTGATCAATATTTAAGTACTTTTATACTATCAATCTCCACTTTCATTTTCATATTTGTCTTCTCTTGTTTTTGGGATTCACATTCTTTATGCATTTCACCACCTACTGGCCAAGGAGGAAAATTAATTTCTACATATTAAAAATGACTAGTTAAATATTGATCTGTTTCTCACCAACACTTATAATTTTGCATCTGAAGACATGGATTAAACCACTGGAGTCGTATTCATATCTTCATTGCTACTTTTATGTGCTTTTTGTACTTTCAAAGTTCTGGTCACCATTCACTTGCATTGTGAGGACCTACAGAGCTGCAATATTCTTATATATATCAGAAGAAAGTCATACACATCTGGGATAGCATGAGGGTGAGTAAAGGTTGAGATCATTTTTATTTGAAGCACACAACTATTCAACCACTATACCAAATGCATACATGTATATGAATGTCAGCGGATATGTTAAAATGGTGCTATATAATTATGAATAATGTCATCCAAATGTGTTTCCTATCTATTTTTTCTTTTTTTTTGATGATGATGATGACTCTTTCAGTTATAGCTGTAGACCTGCCAGGACCATAAATGTCCCTATCCTGTTAGGCACAACCAAAAAAAAACTAAAAAATAAATAAAAAAAATATACATATATACAGTATCTCACAAAAGTAAGTACACACACCTCACATTTTTGTAAATATATAATTATATCTTTTCATGTGACAGCACTGAAGAAATGACACTTTGCTACAACCCTCTTGGGCATGGAGCTTCACAGGTTGCCACTGGAGTCCTCTTCCACTCCTCCATGATGACATCACGGAGCTGGTGGATGTTAGAGACCTTGTGCTCCTCCACCTTCTGTTTGAGGATGCCCCACAGATGCTCAGTATGGTTTAGGTCTGGAGACATGTTTGGCCAGTCCATCACCTTCACCCTCAGCTTCTTTAGTAAGGCAGTGGTCATCTTGGAGGTGTGTTTGGGGTCGTTATCATGCTGGAATACTGCCCTGTGGCCCAGTCTCCGAAGGGAGGGGATCATGCTCTGCTTCAGTATGTCACAGTACATGTTGGCATTCATGGTTCCCTCAATGAACTGTAGCTCCCCAGTGCCAGCAGCACTCATGCAGCCCCAGACCATGACACTCCCACCACCATGCTTGACTGTAGGCAAGACACACTTGTCTTTGTACTCCTCACCTGGTTGCCACCACACACGCTTGAAACCATCTGAATTATATAAGTTTATCTTGGTCTCATCAGACCACAGGACATGGTTCCAATAATCCATGTCATTAGTCTGCTTGTCTTCAGCAAACTGTTTGCAGGCTTTCTTGTGCATCGTCTTTAGAAGAGGCTTCCTTTTGGGACGACAACCATGCAGACCAATTTGATGCAGTGTGTGGCGTATGGTCGGAGCACTGACAGGCTGACCCCCACCCCTTCAACCTCTACAGCAATGCTGGCAGCACTCATATGTCTATTTCCCAAAGACAACCTCTGGATATGACGCTGAGCACATGCACTCAACTTCTTTGGTCGACCATGGCGAGGCCTGTTCTGAGTGGAACCTGTCCTGTTAAACCCCTGTATGGTCTTGGCCACCGTGCTGCAGCTCAGTGTCAGGGTCTTGGCAATCTTCTTATAGCCTAGGCCATCTTTATGTAGAACAACAATTTCTTTTTTTCAGATCGTCAGAGAGTTATTTGCCATGAGGTGCCATGTTGAACTTCCAGTGACCAGTATGAGGGAGTGTGAGAGCGATGACACCAAATTTATCACACCTGCTCCCCATTTACACCTGAGACCTTACAAATAAAACCTCTACTAATTTCACGCTATGTTTAAAGTAATTTACCTTTGAACTTTTTGACAAAAACTTTGTGTTGTCCACCATGAGCTCTCCTCATCCAAAATGGCAGCCAGCCCCAAATATGCTTAAAATTCAGTCACATTCTGCATCACATGGTTTACCATAGAATCTTAAAAAATTAGGCTGGATTTACTAAACTTCTACTAAAATGATTATCGCTTCACTCAAAATAATTAGCTAAATTTCTTTATTATTATGTGTACAGCATAATCTCAATATCTTGTGTCACAAATATAGCATTTAATTAAGGAAAGTTGACAGCATTACGTTGTTTATTTTAATGAGCAATATTTACTGAAGCAAGGAATCATTGTATTTTATTTTTTTCAGTGTAGACTTTTGAAATCCATTGTTTGATTTTACATGCTATGGATGTCCACATTTCAGTCACAACCTCACTCGTGATATGTCACCAAATCTGATTTATCAACAAATCTGTTAATATCTGTACCTGTGATCTTCCACGACACGTACTGTAATGTTCATCTCATCATTGAGCTCTCAGTTGAAACTGAATACTGAACTCACTAATTTCCCATTCTCATTTCAATTCTTCTTTCTACAACTTTTTTGACTGTGTTTACGGTTGCTATACATGAGGAAGATGTCCTGTGGACCCAATAAATATTCAAATTATTGATCAGTCATAAAGTTGTTTTAAATGTCTTTATTTTATACCTCTTTTTAGTGTAGAATGGGGATTTATCTTGGTGCTCAATAGCATTTGAGATATGTCCAATGTGGTTTGTAATGCCATTTGAGCTCTAAAATGCTATTAAAGTAGTATCAACATTCCAACAGCTCAACTCGAAACCGTTTTACTGGAATTGAGGATCAAAGTGCACAAACGGCTTGGCGTGTGTCTCATTCAACAACACCATCCTGAATATTAAAAGAGTGCTTAAAAGGTCCATACAGCCATGATAAATTTATATGAACATTCTCTCATCATTTACTCACCATTATCATGCCATCCCAGATGTGTATGACTTTCTTTCTTCAGCAGAATACAAACAAAGATTTTTGGAAGAATATTTCAGCTTTATAGGTCCTTAAAATGCAACTGAATGGGTGCCACATTTTTGAAGCTCTGAAAAGTTGTATTATTTATTTATTATTCAGTGCTCTATGCATTGGATGATCTCTATAAGCTCATGTTCTAACAAACTTAATTTCTAAATATTATCATAAATTATGCCTTGGAAATATATTTAGATAAACTATTATTTGTAACATTTTTGCATTTTTTCTAAACCACTTGTGTTTTGTCAGATTTTGCATTGATGATCCAATATGCTGTCAAACATGACAATGCACCACAGTCAAATCTGATTGTGTATCAAACAAAGACAGTTATTATTTTGTTACCTGTCATTTATTTCAAACATCAAAATTCTAGCATAAACTTTGTCACTCAGGGGTCAGACTGTGTGGTACGTTTTGTATATATAGACAGGTTTGTCTGCACCTGTGAGGGCCAAATGTCCTCATCAGTAAAACAATCTCTTCAATTGGTCAGATGATGTTGATCTTCAAATCTAGTTATGTGCACAATTGTGTGACGGTTAGGGTTAGGTTTATGGGTAGAGTTTGGAAATAGAAAATATTATTTGCCTGATATGAAATCAATGGAAGTGTATGAGAGATCACTAATATAGTAAAAAGTAAAAACTCTTCAATTGGTCAGATGATGTGATCTTCAAATCTAGTTATGTGCAATTGTGTGAGGTTAGGTTTATGGGTAGAGTTGGAAATGAAATATTATTTGCCTGATATGAAATCAATGGAAGTGTATGAGAGATCACTAATATAGTAAAAAAAAAAAAAGTGTGTATGTGTGTGTTTTCTGAATTGTGGATGTTTTATAGTCTCACCCGTTCATTTATATCTGATTTCTTGATTTTTATTTGACAAAAAAAAAAAAAAATTATCTGTATTTTAGAATGTCCCATTCATTTCCTATGGAACATCATATGTGTCTCTCTTTTTTATGACGCCTTAGACTTATCTGAACTTGATTCGATTTTTGTGTGTGTTCAGATTGCAAGTGAAGGAAAAGTCACAAAGTTTTGTCCACTCCAACAATAAAGGATACCATTTATTATTAAAGAAAAAAAATCAAAACAGGTCAAAAAAGACCTGAACACTGCATAAAGGTTAATAAAATGTTTCTAATTTAGAACTGAGACAGTACTTGTATTGCGGTACAATTAATTTTTGTAAACATTAAGGGCAAAGACTCTTGAAAAAAAATAAAGTGTAATAAGCATTCGTGTGAAACATTCCTTTCTTCTGAATGAAAAATCTGTTTTTGATTCTAGCAAAATTTATTTCTGCTTCCAGTTAGCAGGATGCTAGTTTTGTAGCAACTGTGCAAGCATAATCAGCATTTAGTCACTAAGAAAGACTCGAAAGAGGCTAGTGAATTTATTGAGTAAACTGAGGTAGGAATGAGTGAGAGCAGAAAGTTAGAAAGATGAATGTTTCCAGGCAAACATCAGTAGGCTAGCAATTAGATAATAGCTTTAGCTCAGCAAAAAGATGCTTTTAACTGGCCTTATTGATAGCTACGACAAGGCTTTTCTTCCATGCTCCATCTCTGTGCATTTTCTGTCTACCTGCATTTCTACAGTTTTTCCACTCGCTACTTGGCTTGGAATTACATGGATGCCATGGTTGGTGCTGATAAGGCTGGAATCACAGAATGCAGAGCCATCACAGAGGAAGATGGAAGATTACACTGTAATAGCATTTAAAATGGTGCAATCCAATTCTCCATTTAAACACAGAGCAAAGCTATTGGGAATTGTACTCCAATAGCAATATGGCATGGGCACCAATTTATCATACTTTTTCCATCCATAAAATTTTTTTTAGTCAACTCCCATTTTTTTATCCAAAATGTATCCCACACCATTAACACATTGTCAGTGGTACCATTTCAACACCAGCAAGAAAAGAAAGATTACGTCTAGGTTACGGATGTAACCTCCATTCCCTGATGGATGGAACGAGACGTTGTGTCGAAGAAGCGACACTAGGGGTCTCTCGAGCGCAGAATATACCTCTGATCTATGAAAATTAGTAACCAATGAGAAATTGGCAGACAGAATTTGCATGTCCCGCCCCCGGACATACGGGTATAAAGGCGGGGAAATGCGTCTGTTTCATTTAGGATTGTTCTGAGGAGCTGGAAATGGTCCGGCCACAACAGTGGCTCGGCTCAGCGACGTGGCCGGGAGGACACAACGTCTCGTTCCCTCCATCAGGGAAAGGAGGTTACATACGTAACCTAGACGTTCCCTGTCTGTCTCTCACTTGGACGTTGTGCCGAAGAAGCGACATTAGGGGTTCAATTTAAATCACGCCATGCGCTGAGCCGTGTACGTGTACTGCTGACACAGGAGCGGGCAGGTACTTGACATGCCAAAACGACCAGCTGTATCAGACTGCACGTACCCTTCCCCAATGCCCCATAAAGCTGTCAGAACCCTTATAGTTACCCTAGATAGGTGAACAAGGCGAAACTTGCCAACCTGGGAATGGGCCGAGCCTAGCCGGGTGTCTTTTCTCTCTATGTTTCTCGCATAGAGCAAAATGGCTGGGGCCCTTACACGCATTGTGGGAAGGGTGTCTTACCCAGTTTCCTATTCTTTCAGGGGGGAAAAGACCCTGCTGTAGAGTATGAACGGAAAATCATGAACTCATTAATTCTGAATGCAGTGAACACATTTGTACTAAGGGTTCTAAAACCCCCACACCCTGTGACTCCTCATCTAAATCACCAGGTAGTGCCAGCAAGTCTGGGAGTTAGAATGCTTCTTGACGTTTTTACAACCCAAAGAGCCTCTTGATGGAGGCGAGCGTGATCAGCAGGGCTGTTTTTAAGGAGAGGGCCCTGAGTCCAACTGATTCTAGCGGCTTGAAGAGGGGTATCTGAAGGCCCGAGAGGACCACTGAGAGATCCCAGGAGGGGAACAGAATTGGCCGGGCACCTCTTAGGAACCTGATAATCAAGTCGAGAAGAACACCAATTCGCGAACAAGCACCACTTTAGGGCGTAAAGTTGCCTGGTAGAAGGGGCTCTGGCTTGGTTGATCGTGTCTAAGACAGCAGGTGGTAGATCAGCTAGATCTTCCGCATCCTGTCCAGAGGCCAGACGTTGAGGTTCCAGAGGTCTGGGTGTGGATGCCAGAGCGTGCCCCGTCCCTGAGAAAGAAGGTCTTTCCTCGGGGGAATTTGCCAGAGAGGGGCTGTCGAGAGGAGTATGAGGTCAGAGAACCAAGCCCTGGTGGGCCAATAGGGAGCCACTAGAGTGACTTGTTCTTCGTCCTCCCTGACCTTGCATAGCACCTGTGCAAGAAGGCTCACTGGGGTAAATGCGTACTTGAGCAGCCCCGTGGGCCAGCTGTGGCCTGTGCGTCTGCCCCGAGGGAAGCCTCTGTTCGGGCATACCAGAGCGGGCAGTGGGAGGTCTCTCGGGAGGCGAACAGGTCTACCTGAGCCTTGCCGACAGTTCCCAAATCAGCTGGACCGACTGGGGGTGAAGCCTCCACTCTCCATTGGGCAAGCGTTGTCATGATAGAGCATCCGCTACCACATTTAGGTTGCCGGGGATGTGAGTGGCACGCAGCTTGACTCGCTGCTGGCTCCAAAGGAGGAGACGACGGGCGAGTTGTGACATGTGGCAGGAGCGTACGCCGCCTTGGCGATTTATGTACGCTACCGCGGTGGTGCTGTCTGATTTGATCAAGACGTGTTTGCCCTGAACTAGCGGGAGAAACTTCCGCAGGGCAAAGAAAACAGTCAGAAACTCACGGCAATTCATGTGCCAGCTTATAGGGGCCCCTTTCCAATGGGCCGCAGCTGCATGCCCGTTGCACACGGTGCCCCAACCCAATCTGGAGGCGTCGTTCATGACCAGGATGCATAGGGACACCTGCTGCAAGGGGACTCCTGCCCGCAGAAATCAGAGGTCTGTCCAGGGTTTGAATGTTTGGCGGCAGACGGGGGTGACCATCACACGGTACGTGCCGCGGCGCCATGCTCGTCTCGGAACTCGAGTCTGTAGCCAGTGCTGTAGCAGTCTCCTATGCATCAACCCCAGTGGCGCGACCGCTGCGGAGGATGCCATATGCCCCAGGAGCTTTTTTCCAGGAGAAAAGTTTTAAAGGGACCGTTGTGCCTGGCCTGAAGGTGGCGAGGCATTTCAGCACTTACTGCGCACGCTCGTTGGTGAGGTGTGTTGACATTGAGACTGAGTCTAACTCCATGCCGAGAAAAGAGATGCTCTGAACCGGGGCGAGCTTGCTCTTTTCCCAGTTGACCTGAAGCCCTAAACGGCTGAGATGACTGAGCACCTGGTCCCTATGGGTGCATAGTAACTATCGGGAGTGGTCCAGGATGACCCAGTTGTCAAGGTAGTTGAGTATGTGAATGCCGGCTTCTCGGAGCGGGGCAAGGGCTGCCTCTGCAACCTTCGTAAAGACGCGAGGGGACAGGGACATGCCGAAGAGGAGGACCTTGTACTGATATGCCTGGCCATCGAACGCAAACCATAGAAAGGGTCGATGTCGAGGCAGTATTGAGACGTGGAAGTATGTGTCCTTCAGGTCTACCGCTGCGAACCAATCTAGATGCCGGACGCAAGTTAAAATATGTTTCTGCATGAGCATTTTGAATGGGAGTTTGTGTAAGGCCGGTTGAAAACTCGCAAGTCCAATATCAGTCGTAAGCCACCGCCTTTCTTGGGTACGATGAAGTAAGGGCTGTAGAGACCCTTCTTCATCTCAATTGGAGGGACAGGCTCTATCGCGTCTTTGAGCAAAAGGATCACGATTTCCGCACGCAGGGATGTGGCATGAATTGCGTAACCGAGTCGGATGGTCCTGGCCAGCCAGCGAGACGGGTTGGGAAGTGAAAGCCACGCATCCAAGCTCCATGCTAGGGGCACTAAAGGGACGATTATTTTTTACGTACCCGGCGGGGCGGAGCAGCAGTGCAGAGCAGGTAGTATGACGTCGGGAGGCAATAGTGCGTCCCAAGGCTCTGGTGTTGAGAAAAGACTCGAAGCACTTACCTTGCTACGCACACCCGGCAGGGGGCAGGTTAGTGACTGAGGAGGAGGTCCAGCGACATCGTCCTCTAGACTCGTCAGAACCAGCCATTTGCGGGCCAGGTGACCCAGAGACAAAGGAAATCACTCTTTTATTGAGAATGTGGGTACCGCAGCCCCGGAGGGATGCGGCAAATTAAATAAATTCAAATAAAGTTTCTCCTCCTGGCCCTCCACCAGGGCACGGAGTGGTCTGCTTATCAGCTCTGGAGCGAACGTCTCGGCCTCTGGGTCGATCGTCTCAGGAGCGCAGGGTTGCGGCGTGGCAGGATGTGTGAAATGGCCTGCTGGGCGAAATCCTCGATGGTGTCACCGAAGAGGCCGAACTGGGAGACATGGGCATCGAGGAAGCGTGTCTTGTCCGTCTCGCGCATCTCGACCAAGTTCAGCCACAGATTACATTCCTGAACCACAAGTGTGACCATCGCCTGTCCGAGTGACTGCGCTGTGGCCTTCGTGGCCCTGAGGGCGAGGTCGGTCGCTGTGCGCAGATCGTGCAGCTTGTCGGGATCAGGACTACCCTCGTGATGATCTTTAAGTGCCTTGGCCTGGTGGACTTCCAGGAGGGCCATTGCATGCAGGGCGGAAGTGGCCTGTCCGGTGGCGCTGTAGGCTTTGGCGGTCAATGATGACGTCGTCCTACAGGCCTTGGAGGGGAGCACAGGGCGACCCCGCCAGACACACGAGACAGCGCCTGTGGCCGTCTGAAGCGGAGAGCACTCTATCGCATCCAGGAACTACACAGGGGCGGAAGGGCATCTTTATAAAGACATGTCCTGAAAAGGACGTTCAACGCCGCTGTGTATTGCTCTTTTAGAGGAAAATACTCTTTTAGAGAAAATCACTCTAAACTCTTTTAAATTTGCGCTGTCGAAGCACCCATGGGCGAACTGCACTGCCGTGCAGAGAATGAGAAAGCCGCTGATGTGCGCCGTAGATCCAACAGCAGATCGACCAGAGGTAAGAGGAACAGGTGTGTGTGACTCGCAGCTCGCTGCATGCACGACCATCAGCTCTGAAGAAATTTCTGAATGAAACAGATGCATTTCCCCGCCTTTACACCCGTATGTCCTGGGGCGGGACATACAAATTCTGTCCGCCAACTTCTCATTGGCCTTTTTTCATAGATCAGAGGTATATTCGGTGCTCAAGAGAGACCCATAGTGTCGTTTCTTCGACACAACGTCGAAGTGAGCGACAGACGGGGAATGGTAGACTTTTGCATGACAAGTTTTGCTCTACTGTATCATCCAAATTTAGCACATTGTATCGATGCCAACACCTAAGGCTAGACGTACACAATTAATTGGGTGACACAGACCTCAATACAACAGGAAAGGATTAGTCCTATAAAATGTGTATGGCTACAGGCTATACTCCTAGATAAAGTTCTTTATACTAGTGTGTGCTGCAGACTAGTGTCATAAAGGAAGTATAAACTGAGGAGAAAGACAGCCCCTGTGCTTTGATCCCTGGAGGTGATATATTATCTTATCTGAAAGATGTTTTTTTCTGTATTGTGGATTTAATGGATTTATGGTCTATTTTATTTAACATACTGTTGGTGAGATTTTCAGTGTCACATCAGTTTATTTACACACACATTTATTTTAACAAAACCACATGAAGGACATAAATGGATGTGCACATAATCTATGGCACAAATATATATATATATATATACACCACATACATTTTCAGTCAATCTGCCTTTCACAGACGTTCTGTTTACCCACTTGTGTAGTTGTGATTGAACCACAATCTGAGTGGATGGAGGGAAGAAGGTGGATATACAAAGACATAATTTAGTGACAACTGTGTTTGCCATCCTGTTTCTGAAAAAGCTCAAAGGAATAGGGAACCAGGGACTAAAAACAAAATGTTTTTCATTTTGGTTCTTTCTGAGCAAAAACTATTTTTTTCAGAGCCTCATTCCAAATGGTAACCAGTTAGATCAAAATAAAATAATGGTTAATAAAGTTATTTTTAAAATGCCAGTACTCTGTCATAAGGAGTGGGTGAAATACCAATTGCAGTGTTTCCAAATCTCGCAAGAGAAACAAGCAACCTGGTCTGGAAAAACAAGCCCAAAATATGCCATTTGCCTCACCAAAATAAGCGAAAATAAGGTATTATATCAGAAAATCATTATATCACCTAGAAATCATGACAAGCACACAGTTAATTAACAGGAAAGTATCATTTTAATTACAGATCTGCTTCTCAGTCAAAACCCGGCAGCATCAAATCTGTATTACTGCATCATATTTAACAATAATTCAGTCAAGACTTGGAAAGAGTAGAGAAATTTACTTTTTACCTCTAATAATGTTTCCTTGTATCTGTATATGTACAGTATATGTAGTAATTATACATAGTTGTTAAAAAGGTCTTCATTCACAGAATGCAACATCCACAACTGGCAATTAGGAAAAGAAATGTGTGATGCCGTAGTTTCTTTCAGGTTCAAGCCACATTTTTTTCGGGTAACATGAAGTGGTGTAGTTCCAAAACTTTGTGATAAACCCTTTGGTTTCATGAAAACATTTTCTGAACGAAATTAACCAGTTATAAACAGCTACCAGCATTTAAAAATTAAGTCTTCACTATGGAACAATTTAAAAGCTTATCTATTATTTAGTTTGGTCACAAGATGTGCAAAAACCAATGAGGGTTGATGTTATGGACTTGTTTCCATATTTCATCTGTGCTTTGTTTACAGGATTTGATCAAAGATTTGATAGTGAATAAAAGCCTAATATTGGCTTTTTTTTAGCTACATTTCAAAAGCAAATCAATAATGCATCACACCGCAAAAATGTAAAAATTAACATACAAAAGTATAAAACATTTGTTTTGGCCCAAAGATTTTGTAATTGATACATTTAAAAAATGTATAACATTTAAAATACACATAGTACCACAATTTAATGCACGCAAACTGATATTTTGAGCACACAAATAGGTATTTTGAAGTATGTTTGGAAAGCAGTGCAAAGATGCAAAGATATTCTTGGAAAGATTAATTCATTCTGAGCAAGCAAAAATCAGTTTTGCTCTCCAATATTTTATTTGAATTTGCACAGAATACTGAATTTTATGTAACTCCACGTTTTTTTTTTTTGTGTGTGTTACCGGTACAATCAGGATTCGAACTGGTGTATCCGGCATGGGAGGTGGGCTTGCTAACGAGGAGGCTAAAGGCTACAACCTCTAGTGTCAGTCGCTAATGCACCTCTTGAGGGCAGGGGAGTGAGGTATACACACTGCACCGCTACCTACCAGCTGGCTACTGTTCCACTCATCCCCCTAAACCTCATTCCCATCTGGGTCACGGCAACACTGTTACTGCTCCTGCTCGACCCGCTATGGCAGGATTCGAACTGGCGTCTCCATCATTGAAGGCAGGTGTGCTAACGAGGAGAATAATGCAGAGTTTCCACTACACGATTTTAAGCCCGATTTTCGCTCACCAACAGTTTTGTGGAGATTGGCGAAAAAAGCCTGAAATCGTGAGCAAATTGGAGCTCGCTCCCAGGAGTGACGATCGCAATGTATGAACTATCAAAAATGCAATTTGAGAGAATCAATGACGCATTGCCGATGTCAGCGAGATATCTAGAATGTTAAATATCTGGACCTGTCTGCAATTCCAAATCGTGCAGTGTGAAATATGTTTTGAATGGATACAACTGCAGTGTTGACCTACAGCCAATGAGAGAGCAAGAAACAGGGCACGGGAAGTTTCAGTGTGAGTCCTGATGTACCTGCAACAGAACATCAACTAGCATGGCTGCGGTATCAAGAAAGCCTCATTGGACAGAAGAAATGGACGAAAAATTTGTGGAACATTGGCAGGCGCCTATTTGATGTTTCATCTGAACTGTACCACAACCAGGTAGAGAAAGAGAAGAGTTGGAGAGACATTGCCTATTCTCTTGGACAGCCAGGTAAGCAAATAGGTAGATTTGTCTGTATGAGGTACTTTTTCATATTGTAACCAATAAAATATATGCCTTGAAACGATTAAAAACATACACATCATATTCTGAAATGCATAAAATATGATCACGCATTTGTTTTCTGATCTCGTATCACTTCTCGCGTGTACACTGTTGTGAAATGTAATTTGGAGTCCAGGCAGAGTTGTCAGGGATTCGTCAATAGGAAAATGTCTTGTAATATGTTCACCCTGTCGCAGATTCGTCGTGTAATTTGAAAACGCTACAACTTCAGTGACAAGACAGACATTTGTGTAATATGAACAGTGCCACGATTCGACATCCTTAAAAGTCTTGTAGTGTGCAGGAGCCATAAAGGCTACAGCCTCTAGCATCAGTTGCTAGTGCACCTCTTGAGGCCATGGGAGTAAGGTTTACACACTGCGCATCTACCTACCAACTGGCTACTGTTACATGTGCAAGAACTCACTCACTCTCTCCTCATACCAACTCTGCATGGGTTCGTAGCTTGACTGACTTTCTCAGCAGGGTCACTGCATTACAATATTTCAGCTAATCAGAGATGAGGTGGTACATTTTGATTGAAAGAATAGACCACAGATCATACTGCTAATGAAAACAAGAGGAAGAGGAGAAGGGGATAATTTATTTCAAGAATATGTGACACAATGTGACCTTGGCTGTTTTTATTCAACATTTATGATTTTTTTTTTTTTGTCTGTACAATGGCCAATAGGCTTACTAGCTAACAATCTAGATAGCTCTCTTAGTATGGGCTTTATTAGGGGTCAAGCCAAGAAGGGGCAAAAGACCCCTATTGTTTTGGTTATTAATCCACTCGAGTCTATGGTAGCCCATAGAAGCACTTGCGGGAAAGTTATGAAATTTGGCAAACAGATAGAGGACAGTCTGATCTGTTACCACAGCAAATTTGGCATCTCTACCTCAAACCCTCTAGCACCACCAACTGCCCAAATTTGCACTCACGTTTATGTTAATAACTTTCTAACCGTGAGTCCTAGAAACAAAAGTTTCCCTCAGTTTTCCTCAAGGCGATGCGATTGCATCCTATGATGTTATTTTCCATCCTGAAAATTTTTTGACACTCATCCTAGGCCGTTTGTCCTATTATTCTCAGAATTTTGATAAACCATAAAGTTTTCGAATGGCACTTCAAAGAATTTGATGATCACATCAAAATGGACATGAAGGTATATCTCCTTAACGCTTTAGCGTATTCATACCAAACGTATTATTTGTCATAAGCGCCATGACTTGAGGGTGCCTGCAGAGTTTTGAAACAGTGCCACCTAGTGGTCACGAGATATGGAAAAATCTATATAATTTCTGAACAGTTTGTCATAAAATCATCAAATTGTTCTCATTAGATTCAGTGGGGTATAATGAGTCCAACAATATGTAAAATTCCTATGTCGGTCATTTTGGATGTTGGCCATTTTGAATTTACACTTGAAATGCTGTATTTTATGAATGACTTGGCGTATTGTTATGAAACATGGTATGTGTCTTTGGCACCATGCTCTGAAGTGCCTCAAAACGTTTCGGGACCGCGCCGCCTTGTGGTCAAAAAGTATAATGCTATTTGCTATTGACTCATTTTGCCTACTGTCATGAGACTGATCTTGATGGATTCCGTGGTTCATGCTATGGTATATTTTCAATAAATGTTTACAAACATTATGTCAGTAAAGAAACTGGTGCATGTGATGGTCAGATGTATATCACAAGTCTAGCCAATGACCAGATGAATGTCACATGTTCAGCCAACATATAGAACAAGAAATAGATGCTCTTTGTATACACATAGATGACTACTGTATACATATACATGACTTGAGTAGAAATTAGATATGCAAGATATGTTTTTAAAAAACAAAATTAAGCATTAATTTTCCACCAATAGAGAGAATTCAGATGGCCCACGGAACTAATGGTGGTCAACTAAGATGCAAGTTCATTGGCTAGAAGTATACAAGTTGAACGATTTATAGTTTCAAGGTAGATAACAGAAGTGTATAAAGCTTAAGGTATGGAACTAGGAGGGCAGAATGCACAGAGCTGGCCTACTCAGGTTTATTGGTCGCTCAATAAACTTATAACCCTGACATCTGGAACCTCTGACTCTGAGAGATTTCTTGCAAAGAGACAATGATTTTCGACTGTTATCCACAACATAACTTGTCGACCATGAAGTGTTGGGAAAAGAGACTGAGAAGGGGAATCCACAGAGGGTCTGCCTCTATATACTACACAAAAATCAGTGGCGCCAACACTGAGGTAAGCTTTTTGCTTAAAAAGTGTTTTTTGTGAAGTCTGAGGAGGATTTGACCTAGGATGTGGTAACTCTGAGGCTTTGACCGTCTGAATCCAATTTCAAATTGATAACTGGCTAAAATAGAAGAGTGGGGCCCAGATGTCAGGGGACCGTTTGCGAGAAATCATGCAGAAGCAGCATGTTTAGTTAGAAAAAAAGTATGCAGGAATAATGATCCAGAGGCAGGATCTCTAAAGAAGATAAATGTTATGCATATTGATCAAGAAGCATGGTCTTAGAAAATATACACAAACCTGGGTTGAATGAAGTATAGAAGTACATATGTGTGTGTGTGTGTGTGTGTGTGTGTGTGTGAAGCAGGATAAGGCATGCCAGGAAGTAATAGGCTTGTTTGATTACATGTAATGTTGGTCTTAACTGTGATGCTTTTGTGTTGGCTTGGATGTATGCTGTTATTGATTCTGGTGTATTGTGCTGCATGTGAGTTAACCGATCCTATTGCTTCTATGCCTGCTGTTTTGGATGTTCTGGAGGTCTTCAGTTCCATCTCGGGTTATAAATTAAATTTGGAGAAAAGTGATTTCCCGTCAATACTGCAGCACTTCATCTCCAACAGTCTGTTCTACCTTTCCAGTTTAGCCAGTCAGGGTTTAAATACCTGGGTATCAACGTGACACGTTCTTTGTCTGGTCTTGCATCGGCTAATTTCACTCCCCTTATCTCAAAGGTTAAATCCAATATTCAAAGTTGGGGTAGCCTCCCCGTTTCTCTAATTGGTAGGATCAATGTTGTCAAAATTATTATATTACTGAAATGTGTTTTCTTATAATAGTCATTCCCTCTTTTTCTGCCAAAACAATTCTTTGATTCATTGGATAAAACAATTAGTAATTTAATTTGGGGGTCACCGAGGGCTCATAAAACTGTATTGCAGAGATGTAGACTTAGGTTGGTGTTCAGTTTATTTGTACTTTTTGATTAATTTTATTTTTTTATGTGTATATATATGTATATATGTGCGTATTTGTATGTAACAAAAATGTGAATTGTATTGTGTCATTGTGACAGGAAGTATGCCTTTTTTTTCTATATAAATATATTTTAAATAAAACAAATATCAAAATACATTTTCCTCTACCAAGACCTACAAAATATATATCTTAGTTTTATTGCATTTTATATAAAAACATTCATGCTCTTTTAATTTTCTAAAAAAGCTACTTTTTCGAACTCCTCCAAGGCCGTATATCTATTCTCACAAAAATTGGTGTGTGCCTCCCTTGTGAAAAAGAAGTGTGCTTAATTGTATTGAAAGTGAACTTTTTATGTACTTAAACTATTAAAAGTATAATTTTTTAAAAGTGTACTTACATATAATATAATATAATTAAAATTAAAGGCCACTTAATTATACTTAATTACAATACACTTTAATGACAATATTTCGTAACACACTTAATTTTATAATAATGTTGAATTTAGTTTTACTTCAAGAAAGTACACTTTCATGACAATATTTTTAAATATACTTAAGTTTACTTTTTGAAAATTAACTTCATAATAATGTATAATTAAATTTTACTTAAAGAAATACACTTTCATGACAATATTTTTAAACATACTTAAGTGCACTTATTAGAAATGCACTTCAAAAGCGTGTACTTAAGTTCTACTTAAAGAAAATACACTTCCATTACAATATTTCTAAACAGACTTATGTGCAAAAATGCACTTCATAATAATGTCTACTTTGGTTATAAACTATTTTAAATCATTATGTTTTTGTAGTACTTCACTAAGTACACATATATTGACATATTGATTAATATACTAATTTAATACACATGTAAAAAAAAAAGTGATTATAATGACAACATCTGTGAGTCTGTGGACTAGAATTACATTCAATACATTGTAAATGTTTTTACTTTGAATAAGTATTCACTATAGCCTATAGAAAGTGAAAGTAAAAAACAAAGTTTGTGGGGAAAAATAGCCATTTTCCATAGTTCTGAGGCATAAGCAATTAAGAAACAACACTACCCAGAAACAAAAATTGTGTTACATAGTGTAACTTAAATATACTTGCTTACAGAGTACTCTAGTACAGGTTGGTTAAAATTGTATTGTATTGAGACAGAAACTTTGATATAATAAATAAGTTAAGGTATTTAACTTTGAATTTGCTTAATTTGAATTATTGTTGAGAATATCATCTCTAGCTCCTGCCATACAAAATAATTTACAAGAGTGTCAGTACAGTGTTTTTTTACATGGAGTTTCATTTATGAGAGTGGAGTATGCTACAGTATAAGTAGTAATAGTAATGTGCTGTATATCTGTAAACAAAATAATTTCTAAATCATAAAGCACACAGCATAGCTGATTGATGTGTAGATTATTTTAATGATCTCAGTACTTACATGTGCTATAATACACACTTATTCATTTATTGGTTACATTGAGTATATACAGGTCCTTCTCAAAAAATTAGCATATTGTGATAAAGGTCATTATTTTCCATAATGTAATGATAAAAATTTAACTTTCATATATTTTAGATTCATTGCACACCAACTGAAATATTTCAGGTCTTTTATTGTTTTAATACTGATGATTTTGGCATACAGCTCATGAAAACCCAAAATTCCTATCTCAAAAAATTAGCATATCATGAAAAGGGTCTCTAAACGAGCTATTAACCTAATCATCTGAATCAACTAATTAACTCTAAACACCTGCAAAAGATTCCTGAGGCTTTTAAAAACTCCCAGTCTGTTTCATTACTCAAAACCGCAATCATGGGTAAGACTGCCGACCTGACTGCTGTCCAGAAGGCCATCATTGACACCCTCAAGCAAGAGGGTAAGACACAGAAAGAAATTTCTGAACAAATAGGCTGTTCCCAGAGTGCTGTATCAAGGCACCTCAGTGGGAAGTCTGTGGGAAGGAAAAAGTGTGGCAAAAACGCTGCACAACGAGAAGAGGTGACCGGACCCTGAGGAAGATTGTGGAGAAGGACCGATTCCAGACCTTGGGGGACCTCGCGGAAGCAGTGGACTGAGTCTGGAGTAGAAACATCCCGCATTCCCCAGGTCAAGCCACTTTTGAACCAGAAACAGCAGCAGAAGCGCCTGACCTGGGCTACAGAGAAGCAGCACTGGACTGTTGCTCAGTGGTCCAAAGTACTTTTTCGGATGAAAGCAAATTTTGCATGTCATTCGAAATCAAGGTGCCAGAGTCTGGAGGAAGACTGGGGAGAAGGAAATGCCAAAATGCCTGAAGTCCAGTGTCAAGTACCCACAGTCAGTGATGGTCTGGGGTGCCATGTCAGCTGCTGGTGTTGGTCCACTGTGTTTTATCAAGGGCAGGGTCAATGCAGCTAGCTATCAGGAGATTTTGGAGCACTTCATGCTTCCATCTGCTGAAAAGCTTTATGGAGATGAAGATTTCATTTTTCAGCACGACCTGGCACCTGCTCACAGTGCCAAAACCACTGGTAAATGGTTTACTGACCATGGTATTACTGTGCTCAATTGGCCTGCCAACTCTCCTGACCTGAACCCCATAGAGAATCTGTGGGATATTGTGAAGAGAAAGTTGAGAGGCATAAGACCCAACACTCTGGATGAGCTTAAGGCTGCTATCGAAGCATCCTGGGCCTCCATAACACCTCAGCAGTGCCACAGGCTGATTGCCTCCATGCCACGCCGCATTGAAGCAGTCATTTCTGCAAAAGGATTCCCGACCAAGTATTGAGTGTATAACTGAACATAATTATTTGAAGGTTGACTTTTTTTTGGTATTAAAAACACTTCTTTTATTGGTCGGATGAAATATGCTAATTTTTTGAGATAGGAATTTTGGGTTTTCATGAGCTGTATGCCAAAATCATCAGTATTAAAACAATAAAAGACCTGAAATATTTCTGTTGGTGTGCAATGAATCTAAAATATATGAAAGTTTAATTTTTATCATTACATTATGGAAAATAATGACCTTTATCACAATATGCTAATTTTTTTTTTTGAGAAGGACCTGTACAGCACAATTTTACAAAGAATTGTTATAACATTTCTATTCAGTCAAAGAAACCATTTATCTTCAAGCTTAACGTCAACTCTTCATTTTCAAGAAAATCATGTTTCTGATGGTGTAAATCTAGTTTCTATGGTATTCTCACCCAATTCATCTATACTGTACAGACCCTTCAGTCCCTTTCTACATTATTTGGGAGAGGTATGACAAATGTGCTGTCCTGTAATTTTACCATTACACATTTTCTTTTAAATGAGTCAGTGTTCACAGCATACACATAACTGTTTTCAGACACCTCATACACAAACTTAGAAGAGATATTCAATTGAATGTCCCTACACAATGCTCTCACGTCGCACTTTCCATAAAAGTGACACTAGCCTACTTATCAAATACAGTTTTCCAAACGTGTTTATTATTTTAGGTAGTTATTATCACGATAATCCATGTCCAAGAGTCCATTTCCTCGGATGAGATGGTTTTTATTCGTTATTCGACACACACTGACCTCCTCGAGCTTTTACTTAGTGTGTGTTCATGGCATTGGTAGTTGTTGGTCCAAAGAATATAATTATGTTTAAATTAAATAATGCTCTTACGTTTGTGCATTAAAATTAAAACAGTTGTGTTGACAAAATTAGAAAAAGTGATATTTCCCATTTACACAGCTCACTTGTGTTAAATGAATGAAATGCAGTTGT
Organism: Xyrauchen texanus; assembly: GCF_025860055.1. NCBI lineage: Eukaryota > Metazoa > Chordata > Actinopteri > Cypriniformes > Catostomidae > Xyrauchen > Xyrauchen texanus. The sequence goes on along the minus strand of NC_068276.1, from coordinate 23,324,799 downwards.
GTTGCTTCTGCAGTACCGCACTTTGGTCAACAGGTGGAGCTATATCTGCACATGCGCAGATGGAAAGCACATCCAACGATCAACTTTGATCCTTCAGCTCACTCAAAGTCCCTCATCGCCATTTTGTGCAGTCAAATGCAACATTTCACAATCAACGTTTTGTCTTTGTGGACACAGATGCGAGGTATTTTACTTTTTACGCATTTATATAGGCTAGAGGCTGTCAGTAGATGGTTTATCGCGGATATCGTGTTTTGTATAGTATGGTATTTTAATGAAGTTGCCGCATTCCTTGTGTGTTTTTTTTTGTTAGTTAGGCCTATAACGTTACATTTGTGTGTTTCGATCTTATGTAATATATATACACTTGTTGAATATTGATGTGAATTTCCCCACACAAAGACACAAATTACTTATTAAATTGCTAGTTAATAAGAGTTCCCCTTCTGTCGCTCTCTCCACGTTGTGTCAGAGAAGCGACACTAGGGGTCTCTCTTGAGCGCCGATATTCACCTCTGAACTATGAAAAAAGGCCAATGAGAGTTGGCAACCAGTATTTGCATGTCCCACCCCCGGACATACGGGTATTTAAGCGGCGCAAATACGGGAGTTCATTCAGAAAATTTCTTCGAGCCGATGGTCGGTGTCTGCAACTGCTGCATACTACACACCGAGTTCCTGTCATCCCTCTGCTGCATAACTGTTGGATTCCACGGCGCACAACAGCGGCTTTCTCCTGTTTGCACGGCTGTGCATTCCTGCCCCTGGGCGCATCGACAGTGCAGATTTAAAAACTCTCACAAGTTTTTTCCCTAAAAGAGTGATTTTATTTAAAAGAGTAATTTCCTCTAAAAGAGCAAAACACAGCGGTGTTGAACGTCCTTTTAAGGACGCGTCTTTATAAAGATGCCCTTCCGCCCCTGTGTTGTTTCTGGATGCGGTAGAGTGCTCCCGACGGCCACAGGCGCTGTCTCGTGTGTCTGGGTAGCGATCACAACCGTGAGCAAGCCACTCCAGCCGCCCCCCGTATTGCTCCTTCTTCCCACGGGATTGAGGACGATGCGGCTGGCGATGGAGGCGCTTTGGGGATGGCTGCAGGTGCAGCCCCGCCAGGTACGCCCCCTCGGACCACCCGTGCCCCAGCACGCTCGTTGATTCCCGTCCGTGCTCGAGGCGGCGGCGACTCGCCTCACAGCCAGTCAGCCGACCCTCTTGCGATGGAAGCCGATGAGCTCGCCGCGACATCGGAGGGCGCGGCATCTGATGCAGAGGACTCCCCTGGTCTGCCGCCTTCGGGCTTGCACGCCCAGGCTGAGGCTGACGCACAGATGTCCGACATGCTTTCCCGGGCAGCCAACAGCGTGGGCTTGGATTGGAACCCTCCATCCTCCCCACAGCCATCACGGCTGGATGACTGGTTCCTGGGGTCTGCGCACCGCTCACAACCCCGGTTCCGTTTTTCCCGGAAGTGCATGACGAGCTGACATCTTCGTGGAGAGCACCCCTCTCCACTCGTCACACCGCCACAGGCTCGTCCGCCCTCGCCACCCTCGATGGCGGAGTGCGCCACGGGTACGCAGCGATTCCCCAGGTGGAAAGGGCGGTTGCGATCCATCTATGCCCGGGTACCCCTACCACCTGCGAAGCCCCGCCGGGTACATCCAAAAAAACCCGTCCCTTTGGTGCCCCTAGCACAGAGTTTAGAGGCGTGTCTTTCACTGCCCAACCCGTCACGCTGGCTGCACCGGACCATTCGACTCGGTTATGCAATTCAGTTTGCCAGGTCTCAGCCCCCCTTCGTGGGCGTACATTTTTCCGCAGTACACGGCCAACAGGCCCATTCCCTGCGCGAAGAAATCGCCTCCCTTCTATTAAAGGACGCGATAGAGCCTGTCCCTCCAACCGAAAAGAAGAAGGGTTTCTACAGCCCTTACTTTGTTGTACCCAAGAAAGGCGGCGGCTTACGACCGATCTTGGACCTGCGAGTTTTCAATCGGACCTTGTCCAAACTCCCGTTCAAAATGCTCACCCAGAAACAAATTCTATCTGGCGTCCGGCATCTAGATTGGTTCGCAGTGGTAGACCTGAAGGACGCGTACTTCCACGTCTCAATTTGCCCTCGACATCCACCCTTCCTACGGTTTGCGTTCGACGGACAGGCGTATCAGTACAAAGTCCTCCCCTTCGGCCTGTCTCTGTCCCCTCGCGTCTTCACGAAAGTCGCAGAGGCAGCACTTGCCCCACTCCGAGTAGCCGGCATACGCATACTCAATTACCTCGACGACTGGCTCATACTGGCTCACTCTCGAGAGTTACTATGCACACACAGAGACCAGGTGCTCAGGCACCTCAGCCGTTTGGGGCTTCAGGTCAACTGGGAAAAGAGCAAGCTCTCCCCGGTCCAGAGCATCTCTTTTCTCGGTCTGGAGTTAGACTCAGTCTCAATGACAGCACGTCTCTCCAACGAGCGTGCTCAGTCAGTGCTGAAATGCCTTGCTTCCTTCAAGCCAGGCGCCGTGGTCCCGCTAAAACGTTTCCAACGGCTCCTGGGGCATATGGCATCTTCCGCGGTGGCCGCGCCGCTGGGGTTGATGCATATGAGACCACTTCAGCACTGGCTCCGGACTCGAGTCCCGAGACGAGCATGGTGCTGCAGCACGCACAACGTAAAAGTTACCTCTGCCTGCCGCCAGACCTTCAAACCCTGGACAGACCTTTGCTTTCTAAGGGCTGGAGTACCCTTGCAGCAGGTGTCCCGATGCGTTCTGGTCACGACCGACGCCTCCAAATTGGGTTGGGGCGCCATGTGGAACGGGCGCACAGCCGCAGGCCAGTGGAACCGAAGCCCGCTGCGCTGGCACATCAACTGCCTAGAGCTGCTGGCTGTTTTTCTGGCCCTGCAGAAGTTTCTTCCGTTAATTCGGCACAAATACATCTTAGTCAGGACAGACAGCACCACGGTCGTAGCCTACATAAACCGCCAAGGCTGAGTACGCTCCCTCCACATGTCACAGCTTGCCCGTCGTCTCCTCCTATGGAGTCAGCAGCGACTGGAGTCACTGCGTGCCACTCACATCCCCGGCAACCTCAATGTGATGGCGGACGCGCTGTCAAGACAAAGCTTGCCCGGCGGAGAGTGGAGACTCCACCCCAGTCGGTCCAGCTCATTTGGGACCGGTTCGGCAAGGCCCAGGTAGACCTCTTTGCCTCCCAAGAAACCTCCCACTGCCCGCTCTGGTATGCCCGGACAGAGGCTCCCCTCGGGGCAGATGCGCTGGCACACAGCTGGCCCACGGGGCTGCGCAAGTACGCATTTCCCCCAGTGAGCCTTCTTGCACAGGTGCTATGCAAGGTCAGGGAGGACGAGGAGCAAGTCACTCTGGTAACCCCCTACTGGCCTACCCGGACTTGGTTTTCGGACCTCACACTCCTCACGACAGCCCCTCCCTGGCGAATTCCCCTGAGGAAGGACCTTCTTTCTCAGGGACGGGGCACGCTCTGGCACCCGCACCCAGACCTCTGGAACCTCCACGTCTGGCCCATGGACGGGATGCGGAAGATCTAGCCAGTCTACCATCTGCCGTCGTAGATATAATCAATCAAGACAGAGCCCCCTCTACCAGGCATCTTTACGCCCTAAGGTGGCATCTGTTCGCGGACTGGTGTTCTTCCCGAGCCGAAGACCCGCAGAAGTGCGCAGTTAGGTCAGTGCTCGTGTTTCTTCAGGAGAGGCTGGAGAGGAGGCTGTCCCCCTCCACCCTCAAGGTGTATGTCGCCGCTATCGTGGCCCACCACAACACGGTAGACGGAAAGTCTCTTGGTAAGCACGACTTAATCGTCAGGTTCCTAAAAGGTGCCCGGAGGATAGCTCCCTCCCGGCTTAACCTGTTCCCCTCCTGGGATCTCTCGGTCATCCTTACGGGACTCCAGAGACCCCCCTTCGAGCGGCTTGACTCAGTTGGACTCAGGGCCCGCTCTCTCAAGACCGCGACCGGGCTATGTGCCCAAGGTTCCTACCACACCCTTCAGGGATCAGGTAGTGAACCTGCAAGCGCTGCCCCGGGAGGAGGCAGATCCAGCCCTTTCACTGCTGTGTCCAGTACTTGCCTTACGTATCTACCTGGACTGCACACAGAGCACTAGATGCTCTGAGCAGCTCTTCGTCTGCTTTGGGGGACAGCAGAAAGGGAATGCTGTCTCCAAGCAGAGACTCGCCCACTGGGTTGTCGACACCATTTCCCTGGCTTATCACACCCAGGCCGTGTCCCCCCCTTTGCGGGTCCGAGCCCACTCCACCAGGAGTGTTGCATCCTCATGGGCACTGGCTAGGGGCACTGCCCTAGCAGACATTTGTAGAGCAGCGGGCTGGGCAACACCGAACACTTTTGCGAGATTCTACAATCTCCGAGTTGAGTCAGTATCGTCCCGTGTTCTCTCAGGTACCGAGCCCGTAGAACTCGGTGGCACGCCCACGATCTGACCGGGTGAATCGCTTGCATCTAGCGCCCTTCCCCCTAACCAGGGGAAACAGTGCGCCTTCATTCCCAGGAGATCTCAGGTTTGGGACACTGGTTGATTCCTCCCTAGCCCTCGTGGGTCGCAGTTCAGCGGAGGAACTCGCCGACCCAAGCCACTGCAGGTACCGCAAGCTACCCTGCACTGGTATAGGTGCTCCACAGGTAAGGCCTCCTTCGGACTCCCCCTGTGTGTAACGCCACGGTTCTGTCCCTCTGGCGAGTGGACTCCCGTACTTCCCTTAGGCAGTCACGGCTGCCTTGGTTGCCGTGCTGTATGTTCCCCCTCTATAGGCTGGATCCACCACCGCACCGACTTTTCCACATAGGCCCTAAGTCAGGCCTCTGATGGTTTTGCCACTTAAACTTGCCTCCCCTCTCGGGTAGGCGTGGCCTCCGCAGGGTCTTCTCCGCCCTGAATAAGGGCTAAGACCCCCTTCCCTCAATGCGTGTAAGGGCCCGGCCTAAGTTGCTCTATGCGAGAAACATAGAGAGAAAAGAGGCCCGGCCAGGCTTGGCCCGTTCCCAGGTTGGTGGCCAGCACCTTGTTCCCCCCTCCAGGGTAACGATAAGGAATCCTGATGGCTTAAATGGGGCATTGGGGAAGGGTACGTGCAGCCTGATACAGTTGGTCGTCCTGCACGTAAGAATACCTGCTCGCTCCTGTATCAGCAGTTCACGTACACGGCTCAGCGCGTGGCGCTTTTATAAGTGGACCCCTAGTGTCGCTTCTCTGACACAACGTGGAGAGAGCGACAGAAGGGGAACGTCTAGGTTACGTATGTAACCTCCGTTCCCTGATGGAGGAACGAGACGCTGTGTCTCCCCTGCCACGTCGCTGAGCCGAAGCCACTGTTGTGGCCGGACCATTTCCGGCTCCTCAGAAAAATCCTGAATGAACTCCCGTATTTGCGCCGCTTAAATACCCGTATGTCCGGGGGCGGGACATGCAAATACTGGTTGCCAACTCTCATTGGCCTTTTTTCATAGTTCAGAGGTGAATATCGGCGCTCAAGAGAGACCCCTAGTGTCGCTTCTCTGACACAACGTCTCGTTCCCTCCATCAGGGAACGGAGGTTACATACGTAACCTAGACGTTTCTCCATTTATGTGTTAACGGATTGTTGTGTGTAATGTTACTGTATAAAGCAAAGCACTTTTTCACATTTTAGTTGTTATCAGTTTTAATAACTGTCTCAAATAATGGTGTTGAGCATTTTTATTTAATGTCAAATGTTAACACTCAAACTTTGGAAGACCCAAATAACAGCTATAGACACATTTGACACATGAATAAGATGGCATTGATGTCAGCTAAGTAATGTAAGCTTGGTGGTTAGGCCTAATCTAAAGTGTAAACTATTTATCATGGATATATACAGATTTTTACTGTATAGCATACCACTTATTAATAATTTATGAACCTATTAACTAATAATTTATAAATGACTTATATCTGAATTAACAAAACAAAACATTTTAGCATATCACTTATTAGTAATTTATGAATGTATAGTCATGTTTTGTAAATGATTAGATCTTCATTAACTAATAACCTTATAAGTGACTTATAACTAATTTAACAAAACATTCATAAAATGTTAGCACATCACTTATGAATATAGACATGTTTTGTAAATTATTAGTTTATCATTAACTAATAACTTATAAGTCACTTATAACTGAACGTTATTATAAAGTGTTACAGTGTTGTTTATATTATTATTATTATTCTTTGGTGACTTACATATAACTTTTTTTTCTCACAGAGTTTTGGAGTTCTAGAGTCCTACATGTGGCTGTGCAGAGATTGTGGCTCATCTCACATATCAAGATCAAAGCTTTTAAAACACTTCAGGTTGGTACATGGACACTGTGGCCACAGACAAGCATATCCATGCGCATATTCTTACTGTCCATGCACTTTTAAAACGTGGAATGCACTGCGGTCCCACTTATGCAGATCACATGGTAGTGAGCAGCAACCTCAAAAGCAAAATTCTAGAGAAAGAACATCATAAAATAATTTACTGAAGGAATGTCAGTAACATCACAAACATAACAAAGATAAATTGTCATGTTTGTGATGTTACTGACATTCCTTCAGTAAATGATTACTTTCTCCACATAAATAAGCATTTGCGCAGTCATGAGACAGTACGTTGTATGTTTAAGGACTGCTCGTTTAAATCAAATGTGTATAGCACATTCAATTCACATAAGAGGCGAAAACATTTTCAGTTTATCAGCAGCCAACATGATTTGTCCTTTCAAAATTGTATTAGGTATCTGCAGAATTCAGTAGGATTACAACTATCCCTTTGGTGTCCAAATTTATGGGTCAGCTGGATCATTTCTCAACCCAGCTCTTCAGAATCTTCAGAAAGAAAGGAGGAACAGCAACACAGAAGATGACAAACATCCTGTCAGTTATGGATCAGGTATGTTCTCTAAATTCATCATAAATTTAAATCTGACAATAATTAATAATAGATTAAAAGAATATTTAACCCAAAGATGGAAATTCAGTCATTATGTGTATAGCCTCATGTTATCGAGGGGGTTAATTTTGGGGTTAAGTATCCCTTTAAAGTCTGGTATATACAGTACTGTGCAAAAGTCTTAGGCATGTTAATATTTTCACCCAAAAAAAATGGTTTTAAGCCAGTTATTTAAATCTTTTACTGCAGTGTGTCAGTATGAAATATCGGTTTACATTCCCAAACATTCCTTTTGCCATTAATTGTAATAATCCAGTGACATTTTTATATGTACAAGGAGTCTGACAATAGCCAGTATGATCCACACAGAGATTGGATCTCATCATCATCAAGTCTGTCTGTGATTACATGAAGAAACAGAAAAACTGAGAAAGATTAAATCCAGAAGAACTGCGTCAACATCTCCAAGACACCTGAAGATACCTTCCTGCAAAGCTACAGTACTTTTTGTACTGCTTTAAAACACAATGCCATAAATAGATTTTATTTACTTAACTTCTATTAACTACATCAAATCAATACTCGTGTGACAAGCCTTTGCGTTTAAAAAAGCTTTTGTCCAGGTACACTTGCTCATAGTTTTTCATGTAGCTTTTCAGGAAGGTTTCTTCAGGTGTCTTGGAGATGTTGACGCAGTTCTTCTGGATTTAATCTTTCTCAGTTTTTCTGTTTCTTCATGTAATCACAAGAATGACAAACTTGACTTGAATGAAAACAACACAGTGGGATAATCTGTATAATGCTACTTAAAATGTTAGAGGTACAGTAACAAGTCTAAAAAGCAAAGTGCTAACTCATTTCAAATTTTTTCAGAATGACACCATCGGAAAAAAAACATGAATGCATCTTGAAAGCCCTTACTGTTTACATGAACGAAGACCCCTCAAACCTTGTGAAGGAGTACTTGGTAAGTTATTTACTTTTTTTAAAAAAAACCTATTGTATGTTTCTTTAAAACCAACTCCCACTTTCACCCCTGATCTGTTATTAATTGTTTCTATTTGTATTTTACTTTTTTAGGACGTTGAACATGATGAAGGCCAAACTTCAATGCGAAACACCACCATAGGCATTTATGTCGTCGTACATGAAGGGGCAGATGCTACAGACCCTTACGAAGATGTTGGCATTATCATTGAAGGCGTCCATATACTTGAAGACCTGAACAATGTGGCAAATGCTTGTTCTGTGATGCTTGGTCTAATTTACACTTTAAACTTGGCTTACCCACAAGACCTGAGGTACACTTTTGAAGTATTTCAAAAGATTATTTTGGAGCTAGATGCAAACAAGCTGTCAAACAAGGTCCAGGTCCTGAAAAATAAACTCCTTTCGTAAACGCTGTAACTTGAGGTCAGGACCAAGAGCCAGGACTTATGTTTTCTCCATAATGTTGCACTGGTGTTTGGCTGTTGCAGTACATATATTTATGTACATAATATGTTTTTTCTTTTTTATTTATTTATTTATTCATTTTTTGTTCTTGTGCAATTAAAAGGAGTCACAAGAAGCAAAAGAAGACTGGTAGTGACTGGTAGGGATTCACCCCAAAATGGAAGTTCGGTCATGCCTCAGCCATAAATTGTTCCAAATCTGTACACATTTCTTTATTCTGCCAAAAACAAAGTAAGATATGAGTGGTTTGTAACAACATGATGATGAGGAAATCATGACAGAGCTTTCATTTTGAGTGAACTATCCCTAACTGTTCCACAGTTGCATTTTTATTAACTGTTTCTAAGTCGTTTCAAAAGCCAAATATTGTTTAAACATTTTACCAAATGAGATCTGTAAATGTACTTCAAATATTGTTTGAAAATTATCCTTAATTAATTGCAGTATCCTGAAAAGGCAAGTTTCTGTTTTAGCGAGTGTATATAATATAGCCACAATTAATGTTATTGATGTGCACACATGTGCACTAATTGTTTTGTGTTTTACTGTTATTCAAAAAGATGTCCCTGAGTGAAGGAATCAACATTCCAAAAAAGACATTCGATCGATTGTCTAAGACCAAAATGTCAGTGTTTACCCAGGACCCGGCAGTTGTCATTTTTGGACGCGAGGCTCTGGCGACATCAAGTCTAATGGGCAATAAAAACAACAAAACAGCACTGGACTCCATCAAAGTGAATGCGCTCATTGGTATGTTTGTTGTTTCCTTGATTTAAACAGATGACAGCTTAACTAAATAAATGTTAACATAAAAAAGTGCTTCATGTGGTAGCTTGTAAATAAAATGATTTTATTTAAATACAGCATGTTAACTCCTTGAATGCCAGCTTTTTTTTTTATAAAAAGTTAAAATCTCCACCTGAATTTTACGTTTTTTTAACCAACTTTCATGGCACTACAATATTTTGTTCTAAGAATATCTGCGCAAACACTATATCAAAATAAACAATTGGCGTTGAAACATTGTCTCATAAATGACATAACAATCTGTCACTGGTAGGGAAACAATCAATATTGCTGATTCAAACTAAATATATTACGCTATACTAAGAAGGACTGGTAGAAAAAGCTCTCTAAATAACAATTGCAGGTTACCACTTTTTACATTATAGTATTTAAATGCGCATTATAGACTAATCTTTGTTCTATAAGTTGTTCTGTAAGTACATGGAAGAGTCATTGTCACAGAGAGCTGTCTCTATCCACATTAGCTCTCTACATCACTTCCATTTGTTGTTGTTTTTACTAGTGATGTCCAAACCTTTGTTTATGTATGTATATATGCACTGTTAAAAATAATCATTAAGACTATTCATAGTATTTAACTATACATTTAATTTTTAGTTTTCAGGGAAATGCCTTTCCATCACATTTTATGTGAAGGACAAGTACAAATTTTTCTTAACATTTATAGATTTGATTTTGTGCCTTGGTTTTTTATCCAGCATTTAATAATGCTATATCAACAATCTGCATACAAATTGTGTGGATGGTAACCCATCTATTGCTTGTTGTGCTACACACAGAATATTACAGGTTTATTTGGACAGTTTAAGTGTTGTGATTTAAAAATAAAAATGTTTAGATTGCATATATTGTTTTCATGTATCTTTACTTTACAAATGTATATCCGACCTAGATAAACCATTGCAGCTAAATCAGATAACAGTGATTATCATAAAATGAAATGTTTTTATTTTTGTGTTCACAGATGCTGTGATTGCTCGTTTTGAAGGGACCAATCCTTCCCAAATCAGGGCTTTACTTCGACAGAAGTGTAACAATGAAGGTTATGCTAAAAAAATTCAGGAAAGTGGTGTGTTTAAAGGTGATAATAATTAATTAAACATTATATAATAGGCTGAAGTGACCTACTAAAGGGGTAGTCAATTAAAATTTCAAGCAGTTCTTTATTTGTTCTCTGTAGTGTTAGTGTTTCTGTCTGTTGTTAAAATGTGAAAAATTCATACTGTAAGTTAGTTTTAATTATGCAATACTGATACTTGTTTGATTCGAATTTTACAATATTAAACTAAGATTCTGCTCGTTTTTTTCTAATGTATTTGTTTGAACATACAAAACTTTATTCATTATTCTTTCATTAAATTTATTTTTGCAAAACAAAAGATTTGATTAATAATTTTTTTATCTACCAAACTGTTTTATTATAAGTGTAAGCATGTGGTTGTTGTTTGTTTGCAATGCATTAAACTGAAGTTAATGCATATTTAATTAACTACAATTACTTTTCAGTATTTTTAGAAGTACATCATAACCATGTTTCACACACAATAGAAGCAGTTTAAGTACTGTAGAAAGATGTTAAAATAACTCTTAAGTTCAACTGATTTCATTTAATGTCATTTTAAATTGATATATTTGAAGTTTTTTTTGCAAATATGCATGTGTTTGAAACATTACATTTAATTAAGAATTAAGTGTACTTTTAATTTACATTAAAGTAAATGTTAGTTCACATTAATTGCTAGTCACATTGTGCAGTGTAATTTAATTATATTTTGAAGATATTAGAAGCAATTTTGAAAGTTCATATAAAGTTGTATTGAAGTTCCACTTAAGTTGTACAGAAAAATTACTCTTAATTTCCACTAATTGCATTTAATATGAACTTAATCTATAAAAATTTTGAAATCAATTACATTTAATATGCATTAAATGCGTCAAAAACTTACATATAATTCACACAAGTGTATTTTTAACTGACATTAAATTATATTTTATTTCACATTAATTTCTTGTCAGTGTATTGAGTAGTGAACTTTAAATATATTTTGAATATATTAGAAGCAATTAAGAAAGTACATATAAAGTTGTATTAAAGTTCCACTTAAGTTATTGAAATAAATCACTTTTATTTTTTGAAATAAAATACAATTAATATGCATTAAGTTTGTGAAAATCACTACATATAATTCACACTTAAGTGTATTTTTATTTGACATTAAAGTATATTTTAGTTCACATTAATTGCTTGTCAGTTCATTGAACAGTGCACTTTAAATCCATTTTAAAGACACTAGAAGCAATTATGAAAGCAAATATAAAGTTGTATTAAAGTGCCACTTAAGTTGTACCAAAACATCACTCTTAATGACGACTTATTGCATTTTATTTCAACTTAATATGTGATATAATTCAAATCAATTATACTTAATGTGCATTCAGACCGGTGAAAACATTGCATTTGAGTTACACTTAAGTGTATACATTTAAAGTATATTATTTGTATAATAAGTACACTTTATAAAAGTACACTAAAGTGCATTTTTTTTTTCACAAGGGCTACTATGAACCCTCCTGACAAAAATAAATCAAAGAAATTTGGATTTGTTGATGCGTTGCGAAGGTATAAGCCAATGGATTGGTCAAGCTTCGTCCATTTTGTGGGTATTGACCAATATCTATCAAACAAAAAGACCAAATATTATGAAACTTGATACATATACAACAGCACGTTTTTAGTCTGCATGCAAAATCGTGAAAAAACCCTTGACTATAGGGGGCACTACAACTAATAAATGCTCATAACTTTTCAACAGTTTTATCAATCAAGTTGAAAGTTGGTATGCTTCTTGTAGGGGGTAAATGCTAACATATTCTAAAATATGACTCAGTCAATCAAATTTCAGCAAAATGGCTACATCTAGGGCTCCCTAGGTCAATAATTATCAAAGAAAATTTGAACTTTAGTTATTTATTTAGGGGTTTCATTTATCATTTGGGTTTGACCAAGTGCATCCAAAAGCCTATAATTCTTAAAATAAATATTAGAATTTCTAAACTTTTTTGGAGATTGGGTGCATTGTGGTTTTATAACAGTTAAAAAGTAAAAAAACAAATGACCACCATATCAATTATCCTGTTTCAGGATCATTGAACACAAGACATCAGAGTCATATTAATCACCAGTTTGCAAATTCAGCAACTTATAGAGTAAATATACATACCTTTTTTGCATACACTGAAAGTTTTTAAAAGGCTTGAACCCCGACAATTGCTGCTTGCCGCTTTATTTTATTTATTTTTATTTATTTATTTACAGGGGCAATGCACATTAATAAACATAAATGTAAACGTGCCAGAATTAGCCCAAAAGGCTATTTTTCATCTGTAGACCCTTGACAGAATGTTAAACGGTCACCCTTAAAACAGAGACAGCATCACACATATACACATCATATGAAAAAAAAAAAAAATACAAAATAAATGTGAATTATCTAAAACAAAGTAAACATGAGAGAAAGGAAAGAGAGAGAGAAAGATGGCAACAGAAGAGAGCAACATAGCCAAGAACAATTAGTACAAAGAAGTCTATTGTCAAGAATACAATACTAATGTTGACAGTGCTGAATTGTCAGTAACCATTTTTTAAGATGAGACTGAAAAGAACCAAAAGCATGTAATCGTCTAATTGTTGATGGGACGGAGTTCCATTCCCTTGCAGCTTTGACTGAAAATACAGACTGGCTAAAGTTACTTCTTTTGAGAGGGATAATACAGTCCCCTCTTTCCCCACCCCTTGTAGATCGGTGAGCAGTTGTTCTAATATTCACAAACTGTTTTAGTGGTGAAGACAGGCTATGTATAGTCTTAAACAGCAAATAGATATGTACATATTTGATCAAGTTATCCCAGCTAAGCAAGTTGTATTTTTTTAATATTGAGCAGTGATGAAACCGAACTGATTTCTTATCAAGAGTTTTTAGTGCTTGTTTATACAAAGACTCTAGTGGTTTCAGAGTAGTTATTCTAGCTTGCAACCAAGAAGTTAAACAGTAGGTAATATGAGAAATGATCATGGAATGAATATACATCAAAGCGGCTTCAGACGACATATAATCACGAATAAATCAAAAATTTGATAAACTAAATCTGACCCGGTTACAGACCTTTTTAACCTGCGCCTTAAATGAAAGTTTGGAATCAATCAGAATACCAAGGTACTTATATTCTGATACAACTTGTAATCTTTCCCCTGATACAAATACATCTGGCACTATACTTAAATTCTTAGTTTTGGTGATAAACATACACACTGTTTTAGAGATGTTTAACTGTAAGCAGCATTGTTCTAGCCAAGCCGCAACATGAACCAGAGATTCCGTAAGTTCATTTGCAACTTGTGACACACTACTTCCGTTTATATAAATAACAGTGTCATCTGCATACATTTGAATGTTAGTATTAGGACAGACAGATGGAAGATCATTGATGTACAACATAAAAAGTAAAGGACCCAAAATAGATCCTTGTGGAACACCAGTGGATATACTTAGAGGAGCTGACTTATAATTCTTTATATAAATAACAGTGTCATCTGCATACATTTGAATGTTAGTATTAGGACAGACAGATGGAAGATCATTGATGTACAACATAAAAAGTAAAGGACCCAAAATAGATCCTTGTGGAACACCAGTGGATATACTTAGAGGAGCTGACTTATAATTCTGTATACTAACAAACTGTGTGCGACCTGACAAGTATGATTCGATCCATCTCAACGTATGTGGAGAGAAATTAAAACTTAATAATTTAGACAACAGAATTCTGTGATTTACGGTGTCAAAGGCCTTCCTGAAATCAAGAAACACAGCCCCGACAACCCCTCCTTTATCTAATAGAGACTTAACTTTCTCAGTGAAATAGCAATTTGCCATCTCAGTTGAATAGTTTGCTCTGAAGTCAAATTGCATTGGATGTAAAACAAAAGATCTGTTTACATCCATTACATTACAATGCTATATGTCTGTTATTATTACATGAAATATTATTTTCTTTAATAGACATGTTATTTTGTCCACCTTCTTTAGTGTGTTCTCTCCTATTTTCTTATGGCCTATAGGTCATGTGTGACGACAGCCTTGTGTATTATTAATATTACCTAAATTTACAAATTCCATTCTATTCTGTTCTTGAAAATAAATTAGAAAAGCTGTTTATGTTGCATTTCAAAGCTGTGAAATGTCTTGAAATGTTCAGTATTAAGTCTACCACAAACCTGTTAGCTAAATTGTTTAACGAGAACAAACAGTACAGAAGGAAAAATGGCTAACTGTGTCACCTGTCATAGTTTGGAGTAAATTAAATGTTAATTATATTGAACCTCAATTGTTTGAGATTGCATAAAAGTAAACAAATAAAAATGCTAAGAATTGCTGAGCATTGCATAATATAGGCTACTATATTTTGAGAAACTTACTTCCCAGTATGTTAAGCCTTAGAGTATTTCTGCTATATCTATAATCCATGGGGTAATGTGAACTATAGTATAAAATGTATATAAATTGTATACTGAACTTGGAACATTGTGCCCTTTGGCTCTTCTGCTACATTTACACTATAAATTAATCAGTTGAGAAATCAATTGAGCAATCAATTATAAACTTAATTTGATAAATAACTAAAATCAATATATTAATTGATAAATCAATAAATCAACTGAGCAATCCATTATCTGCATGTGGATAAATGAATAAAAGAATCAACAATCTTATCATCAGAAAAGTAACAATGAATAACACAGATAAATTAACAAATAAAAAATGCAATATTAAATTTAGCCATTTATAATATAGAAATGATGATGAAATTTAAAGTACATTTACATTTATTCATTTGGCAGACGATTTTATCCAAAGCGAATCATCTTAATGAAACAGTGGTATGAAACTTGCTGTATTACAAAGTTTCACCAGCATCAGAATAGTAGTATTCAAGACAGATTATAGTGCAACAAGAATTAAAAAAAAATTGTGTGACTGGTTAAGTGCTTATGAAAAAGATGTGTTTTAGCCATTTTTTGAAGACAGAAAGTGATTCATCTTACCAGATTGAGTTGTGGAGGTCAATCCACCAGCGTGGTATGATGAAACCAAAAGTCTGGGAAAGTTTTTTGGTGCCCCTTTGTGTTGGTACAACAAGGCACTGTTACTTAGCCGACCGCAGGCTTCTGGTGGGGATGTAGAAATTGCTGCGTTCTGGATAATTTTCAGGAGTCTATTGCGCATGCAGGGAGGCCTGCAATGAGAGCGTTACAGTAGTCGAGTCTAGTTATGATAAATGACTGAACAAGAAGTTGTGTGGCATGTTCGGAGAGGAATGGTCTTATTTTCCTAATGTTTCATTGTGTAAATCTACATGATCATGCTGTCTTTGAGATGTGGTCTGTGAAACAGAGTTGGATATCGATGGTTACCCCTAGATTTCTGACCGTTTTGGAAGGTGTTACTGTAGTTTAACCCAGCTGCACGGTGATGTTGTGATCAACAGCAGGGTTGGCTGAAAGACAGGAAGCTCAGTCTTGGCTAGGATAAGTTGCAAGTGATGTTCCTTCATCCAGGCTGAGATGTCTGCCAAACAGGCAGAGATTCGAGCAGTCATCGTGGTGTCGTTAGGCTGGAAAGACAAGTAGAGCTGCGTGTCATTGGCATAGCAGTGGTAAGAGAAACCATGTGCCTGAATGATGGGTCCCAGTGATGTTGTTTATATAGAGAAGAGAAGTGGCCCAATCACTGGAATGAAATCAGCTTTATTCACAGTGGACTGGCAGTTCCAGAGTCCCACTGAGAAAGAGAACGGAGCAGGCGCTGATGTGCAAAGTGGACATAGATTGTTGGGGTTGCATTGTGTCTTGCATCTATTTATGTAAACTGGTTGTAACAGATAACAGGGATGTGCTTGAGGGCACAAGTTATTCATAAAGTAGACATATTAGAAAGTAGAAGGAAAATATAGGAGGAAGAATACAATTAAAAGATACTTAAGTGCTATGGAGAGTGTTGCCTTGTCGGTGTCCTTGCTCGGTGGACTCGCACAGGTAGACTCGCTGGTCTTTACCCAAGTATGTCTTCACACGAGGAGAGCTTTACACGAGGGCTACCAATTCCTCTGCCACTTCTGCATCAGCATTCATGTCAAATATGTAAACGCTGCTAACAAGCTTGTTAAGTGAAAAAAGCTTGACAAGCTTAATGCTGCTTAGTACAAAAAAGTTAGTCATGTGGGCAACCGAAACTATCGGTCAGTGCAATCAGTGCAAACAGTGCAATCAACGAGCATTGACCAATGACATATTCTGTAACACCTGGGCAATGAGTAATGACAGTAGATTAGGCTCCGCCCCCTCCCATCTCAGTGGGTATCGATAAAAGTGCAATAGATAATAGAAAAAGCAATAGGCAAAATCTATTATATTGCACTTATATTTTTGCGAGCGCAGAACTGTGGCACAAATATAACTCCTTAACAGCTTGCCTTTGATGTAATCAGATACAGACAGAAACTGTTACCTGGTGCTATGTAGTTAAGTAAGATTTAAAAATATGTTTGTTTATTTATTTATTTTATTTGTGGCGGGAACTACACTCACCTAAAGGATTATTAGGAACACCTGTTCAATTTCTCATTAATGCAATTATCTAAATCAACCAATCACATGGCAGTTGCTTCAATGCATTTAGGGGTGTGGTCCTGGTCAAGACAATCTCCTGAACTCCAAACTGAATGTCAGAATGGGAAAGAAAGGCGATTTAAGCAATTTTGAGCGTGGCATGGTTGTTGGTGCCAGACGGGCCGGTCTGAGTATTTCACAATCTGCTCAGTTACTGGGATTTTCATGCACAACCATTTCTAGGGTTTACAAAGAATGGTGTGAAAAGGAAAAACATCCAGTATGCGGCAGTCCTGTGGGCTGAAAATGCCTTGTTGATGCTAGAGGTCAGAGGAGAATGGGCCGACTGATTCAAGCTGATAGAAGAGCAACTTTGCCTGAAATAACCACTCGTTACAACCGAGGTATGCAGCAAAGCATTTGTGAAGCCACAACACGCACAACCTTGAGGCGGATGGGCTACAACAGCAGAAGACCCCAACGGGTACCACTCATCTCCACTACAAATAGGAAAAAGAGGCTACAATTTGCAAGAGCTCACCAAAATTGGACAGTTGAAGACTGGAAAAATGTTGCCTGGTCTGATGAGTCTCGATTTCTGTTGAGACATTCAGATGGTAGAGTCAGAATTTGGCGTAAACAGAATGAGAACATGGATCCATCATGCCTTGTTACCACTGTGCAGGCTGGTGGTGGTGGTGTAATGGTGTGGGGATGTTTTCTTGGCACACTTTAGGCCCCTTAGTGCCAACTGGGCATCGTTTAAATGCCATGGCCTACCTGAGCATCGTTTCTGACCATGTCCATCCCTTTATGGCCACCATGTACCCATCCTCTGATGGCTACTTCCAGCAGGATAATGCACCATGTCACAAAGCTCGAATCATTTCAAATTGGTTTCTTGAACATGACAATGAGTTCACTGTACTAAAATGGCCCCCACAGTCACCAGATCTCAACCCAATAGAGCATCTTTGGGATGTGGTGGAACGGGAGCTTCGTGCCCTGGATGTGCATCTCACAAATCTCCATCAACTGCAAGATGCTATCCTATCAATATGGGCCAACATTTCTAAAGAATGCTTTCAGCACCTTGTTGAATCAATGCCACGTAGAATTAAGGCAGTTCTGAAGGCGAAAGGGGGTCAAACACAGTATTAGTATGGTGTTCCTAATAATCCTTTAGGTGAGTGTAGTTTAATGAACTTAAAGAGAGCAGTTTAGAAAAGATCTTTATAATAACAGAGTGAATATTTCAGAATCAGAATACTTAATAGCACCTGCCATACAGCAAAGCTAATGTCACTCAAATAGTCTGGCAGAAACACAGAAATTAAAGACAAACTGCATTCTTGTGATGTTGCAGCGGCATGGGGTGTAAAAACGGTGTGGATGTGCTTTTTTTTATGGGGACAACCTGGGTTCAATTCCCCCTTTTACCCCACTTTTCTCATTATTTGTCCTGTCTCCACTCTTAATATTTCCTTTAATACTACTTATCAAAATAAATAAACTTAGTATAAAAGTTTATTTCCTCACATTGACTTGGTCACATTGAATGTCGTGAGTTGAGTAAAGGTTTGATGCAAGTAAAATTAACCATGGTTTTACTATACAAGCATGTTTTTGATTTTTGGCTGAAACCATGCAATTAACAATGGTGTTACTATACTGTTAATATAGTAATCATGATTCATTTTGTGCTTACTATGATTTTACCACAACATATGGTGATAATATTAGGCTACTAGGTAAAATCGTGTTTAAATTGTGTAAGGGAAGGTTGGGGTTAGGGGTTGATGTGTGTCTGTGGGACTGAGATTCACACAACAAAAAGCTGTAGTGTTGCTCCTCTACTGTATGTTAGTTTTTAATAAGGGGTGCAAACAGCATCTAAAACTATTTGCACTTGGTGCAAAAAAAAGTTGCTTTTTGTTGCCATTTTCACTTAGCGCAAATAGTCTCTGTCTTACATTAAAGAACCAAAAATACATGTGCTCTGTAGCGGAGAGTTTGATGTTTATGGACGGACTTGTAAGAAATTAATTGTATCTGACAGCCGCACTTAATTTACATTGCATGAAGCTGACGTCTCTTCAAAAAAAATTTAAAGAAAGAAAGAAAGAAGCGTACCCTACATTGGCAGTTTAAAAAATGAGGGTCGAGACAGTTCAGCAGTGGTGGCTCGTCTCGCGAGAGCTCTGTAGTTTGTTTTGTAGTCGATTATGCTTATTATAAGAAGTCTCCACCTATCGACACAGCAGTGCAAGACGCATACTGTATCATCATAGATCCGTGTTCACTTAGTTCCATCAAGGGCTAGATCAAGCGTTAAAATCAGTCCGACGAGACTACATAATTCACCCTAGTCACGCTCCGGTTGTCCTGTTTTATCGCCCTACTACACGTCAAGAATTCAGGCTTGCATCGTTCAAGGACAGAGAGAGGGGCACTGAAGCAAAGCTGGCTTGTGAACGGGATCGTCAGGTACCGAATTCAGGCATCTTAGCAGGTTTGGTGAGGTTTGCTCGGGCACTTATGATCTCCAATGGATCAGTCCAACAGGCAACAATGCGTTGTCAATATATTAATGCGTTGCGTCTACCAAATGCACATAGGCTACGCCTGTTTGTAGTTTCTTTTTATTTTTTATTTTTTGTGTGTTTCTGGGATATTTAAATGCATTATGTTTCAAATGTAACCGAAGAATACGTTATCTCTATTTACAAAACAGTTACCTATGCGGATCGCATCTGTGTAGCCTATGAAATACGATTTTGTGGTTATTTGTTATGTTCAAATAGAAGTGCATGTTCCTTATCATTGGTAGTCTGCGTTATTATAACACAGTCATGCACAGTAAATGGTTGGTATACTGATGTTTACTTAAACACACGAACCGCGTTGGTTATTGCAATTGCATGTCATTTTCGAGATCATATTGTAATGATGATATGAATAAAGCAAGATAACTGTCAACATTATGTACATGTTTTAACCATATCTTTATTTTTAAAAAAAGCAAGTTTGTGCCTTTAATCTGTGACGTACAATATACAAGAAAATGGTTAAACACTCAAAAAGCAAAGAAATTGGTCAAGTATTTATAATTACTACTAATTAAAAAAGAAAACAAGTGTTATTTTTATCCTTCCGTCCCTGCTAAGGTCTGTGCACATCACTGGGTGAGATTATATGGCAAGAATAAATTGATGTAATGGAGAAAGATTATGAGCGCGTGAGCATAGACCAACCCACGCGCACTGAGGCCATGGTTCCTTAAAATTAAGTCTTCTTTATCTTCCAGCACCTGTTCTATGTAACCTCCTGTCTCCTTTGATTTTCTACCACATTAGAGCCTCTAGAGCCAGTAACTTGTGTGCTTTGGATGTTGCTTGTACGCAGCACCGAATTCGTAATTAAGCCTGCATTGACCCTGTGATAACAATGTAATAAAGTTCGCCAAAAAGCATGATGATTTCAATTCAGTGTTTGTATTATATTGTTCAATTTCCCTCTCATGTTGTATTAAACCAAATAAAAGAGTTTTCATTTTCATTTATATTTTGTTTACAATTATTTTAACAATTTAATCGCATAATTACTGTGAGACTTCTGACTCTGATGTTGATGCAGTTATGATAAGCTTTCAGCCTGCTTTTAGAATCTGTGTTCCACTGGGATACGTTAATTATAGTCAAGCATGCTGTCTCAGAGCAGGACAATTCATTTTACCATTTTGTACACACTACCCATCAACTGGGGTTCATTTGAAAGCTTAAAATATTGTTGTTGTGATTGTACTGGTAATGATGACATCCCTACAGTTGGCTTCAGCACAGTGTGAATACACAAGTGTGTATTTGTTGCCGCGCTAAGCTATCGGAGCACTCTCTTGTGAAATATTAGATGGGCAGACCACAACACAGATAATTCCATCTCAGTGCTGCTCATAAAACTGTCACTTTTGAAATGCTTTGGATTGTCAGTCATGTCACAATGAACTAACAGCATGATAGAACGTAATTTGGGGTTCTATGGTGGTATTGATGCGTGTATCCGTTTTCTTCTACTGTTAGTGGTGTTACAAATTTGGTGGTTCAAAGAAACTGTAATGGGTAACAAATAAATAAGCAGTAACGTTAGAAAATGAGTTGGATCGTGGTAAGGAAGAGGAGGAGAATCCAAGAACAGATAGGCTGTACAGAGGATGCAATGGGTAGTCCACCAGAGTTCAAACTTGGATAGATTAAGGCTTGCTGAGAATGATCAATCCTACATTATAGGAAATAATTTGTTAAAGTTAGACCAGGAAGGGTACAGAAAGAAAGATGTTTGTTTATAGTATATGATTGTGTGCACAACAACATGTAATCCCAAGACAAAAGCAACCCCCTCTGTTAACTTCATACATGAATGCCAGGATCTAATTTGAGTCCAGGCAGCCTCTCCCCCTCTGCTTATAGCTGCCCTTGCCCCCCATTTCCGGCATGCAGCTGTCTTTAGATATTAATAAATCCATTGAGACGCTGTGACTGATGAATTGCACTGCAGTCCCCCACACCTCTTTTTCACCACTGACTCCAATGTAATATTACAATTAATATTTTTAGACAGGTCTCTCTAAATCAGCCAGTAGATTATGGAAAGAGCTGTACAGTTTAATGCAGATGGGAAACAGTTCCTAACATATCCTTTATTTTTATGATCCATAGACCTACAGTAACCTCTTAGCAGAGAAAGTGTTGGATAGCCAGAAAGGCAGATGGACTGACTGAATGACACCCTCAAAAATAGGTGGCCACACAGACAAAGGATGCAGGGAAACAGAAATAGCCTCATCGAAGTAGGCACTGACACAGATAGTCAAATTCATGTACTCCTATTCCTAACTGTGCCTTTAGAATTAATCCAGTCATCATGGCAACTAGGCAACAGGTAAAACATAAACATCCACCTCAAAGGTGTGTTTGGGGTCATAGCTGGTGAGCATAAACAACAGTCCATCAGACTAGAGCACAATCTATGAGTTAGCTTATTCATGTTGAATAAAATGGGTCCTATTTTAAGAGTGCTATGCTTTAATCGCAGAGCTATGTATCAGAATCTCTTGTGCAAAGTCGGCATGGCCATGAAATTGACATTTTTGTGCAAGTATGTGTAAGGCGCAAGTGGGTTGGTGAAATCGCACGAATTAAATTAATTCTGAGGCTTTTCTCCAGTTATTGCACAGTCTGTGTCATATTATTTATTCCATTCTCCATCAAACAATGTCATTATAAATGAAGACAGCTTATTCATATGAATTTGGCTGTGTAAATGTGCTGTATGCAGTGCATCCCCTTCTCTGTGACTGTATCGTTGCCTGTGCTGCTCTGGACCGTGATGCATAGGCGGAAATCGCGGGGGGGTCAGGACCCCCCCCATCTGAGGGTTGTCCCCCCCCTAAAATATCATTAAAATATGTGTATTGTAAATAATATAATGATATATTCTTAAAATAATTGTTTAAGAAATAAAATAATACAAATGCAAACGGGGCGACAACACACGCCCGGACCCCAATTGGGCTAATCAGCCAAGGAGAGAGCTACATGCAGCTGTCATGTGTGCGTTTATGCTTTTGTGTCTTTTTGTTTAAGTTAATTGAAATATTACTTTGATTGTTCAGCCGGTTCTCGCCTCCTCCTCTCCCATTTTAACCATGTTACATCATGTTGATCTACTGACACACAAATTATGGCTAGTATAAATGTGATCCATAGCTCTTTGTTATTATCTGCTGGTGGAATCCTCAAACTGCAAATACAGGAACTGAGTTTAGAGTGCACTGATATTAGATATGGTTCTCAAAAGTCTTAGCGCAATGACCTATTTCTCAGGAAAATAAAAAATTGCTTTGTGCCACTTTATTAGTATACAGTTTACCCACAGTTTGCACACATATACCAACAGATAGCGCAAACACTCCCACCCACACGCCTTTTTTTGCTGTCGCAAAATTTTTTAGCCATGTCCCAAATGGCACACTATGCACTTACAAAATATACAATGCACTCAGCCATGTAGTGTATGAATTTTCGAAGTGTAGTATAGTCCCAAGTGGAACACTTAATGTTTTTTTACGACACGGAAGCATTCGCTG
Source organism: Xyrauchen texanus (assembly GCF_025860055.1). Taxonomy (NCBI): domain Eukaryota; kingdom Metazoa; phylum Chordata; class Actinopteri; order Cypriniformes; family Catostomidae; genus Xyrauchen; species Xyrauchen texanus. The sequence goes on along the minus strand of NC_068276.1, from coordinate 23,301,771 downwards.
TTAGACTGCTGACGGAAGTGACGTTTCAAATGCAAGCATTGTGTTGCCAGCAGCTTTAGTGTGCTTGCCACCCTCAGTTCAACACTTATATCTCAATAATATGCATATTCACACAGCTTTTTCACTGAAGTTTCACTAGTTGCCATATTCTCCATTATTTACACTTGTTTTGCCAGACCAGTATCACTGCCGGTAACTCTGCCCCATTCACTATGTACGGCAAGCTGCGAGCACTGAGTGCACGAAGTGTCCAACATTCGGCACTGTATTGATGGTTGAAAATGTGCATCATCTATGTACTCCTAGTACACTTCTTTTTGTTGCATTTTCAGTGTAAACATACTACTCACACAACTTACACTACAAAATGGCATAGAATAGTGCAGAAGTGTACAGTTTGGGATGCACCTTGTGTTTAGAATTAGTCATGAAAATAGGATAAGAAGTAGTGCACGGCTGTTGCCCGTAGTGCAGCGCTCAGCGCAGTCTCAAACATCCAGCCCTATATCTCTATGCATCAACAAATTTGTATGCCTTGTTTGGCCTGTAAATTACCATCAATTTTCTCCCTGTCTCACAAATGTTTACTCGCTTCTAATGTCAGCTCCCTTCTTTTTGTAGTTTCTTTTTTTAACCTTTTCATTTGATCCCTTTCCTGAAAACCAATTTAGTTTTCTGAACTTTTTATCTTTTGTCTTTTCATTCACAGATCATACTGAACTTAGCTTAAAGAAGAGTGAGATCAACATTCTTTCCTAACTAACAAAAGGAAATACATAATGAAGACCATAGACATTTTCCTTCTGCCCACTGTGCTCTTCATGTCCCTTTTCCACTGCTGTCTTGCACAAAGTGACTCTGACCTCATAGTAACAACAAGGTTGGGTCGTGTGCAGGGTGTACTCTTGCCTGTTCCAGACCGGAATCACGTGATCACTTTCTTGGGCATTCCATATGCTGAACCTCCTATTGGGAAAAGGCGTTTCAAGCAAGCAGAGCCCAAAAGGCCTTGGAATGGTGTCTTTGAGGCAAGAGACTACCCAAATGCCTGCTATCAGTCTGTTGACACCACTAACCCAGGGTTTCCAGGTATCGAGATGTGGAACCCCAACAGAATGATGAGTGAGGACTGCCTGTACCTTAATGTGTGGGTTCCTCCTTCCACAAGGCCACAAAACCTCACAGTAATGGTCTGGATTTATGGTGGTGGCTTTTATAGTGGTTCATCCTCTCTTGATGTCTATGATGGCCGGTACTTGGCTAACTCTGAAAAGGTAGTAGTTGTATCTATGAACTATCGTGTTGGAGCTTTTGGATTCCTTGCACTCAATGGCTCATCAGAAGCACCGGGAAATATGGGTCTCCTTGACCAGAGGTTGGCCCTCCAATGGGTGCAAGATAACATTCACTTCTTCGGAGGTAACCCAAAACAGGTCACCATTTTTGGCGAAAGTGCTGGCGGAGCCTCAGTGGGGATGCATCTTCTGTCACCAGATAGCCGCCCATATTTCACACGTGCCATAATGCAAAGTGGTGTTCCTAATACCCCCTGGGCTACTGTTAGCATTGATGAGGCCCGTCGTAGAGCCACCTTGCTGGGCAGTCTCATTGGATGCAGTGAAGGTAATGACACAGAGCTGGTTGACTGCCTGAGGAGCAAAGAGCCAGAGGATCTAATTAATCTGGAGTGGAGAGTACTCCCCTATAACAGCCTGTTCCGCTTCTCCTTTGTACCGGTCATAGATGGCGTGGTGCTCCCTGACACCCCTGATGCCATGCTCAGCTCAGGGAACTTTAAACACACTCAAATCCTCATGGGTGTAAATCAGGATGAAGGATCTTACTTCTTAATTTATGGTGCACCAGGATTCAGTAAAGACAATGACAGTTTAATATCACGAGAAGACTTCCTCCAGGGTGTGAAGATGGGTGTTCCTCATGCTAATGAGATTGGCTTGGAGGCAGTTATCCTTCAGTACACTGACTGGATGGATGAGAACAACCCTCAAAAGAATCGAGATGCCATGGATGATATTGTAGGAGATCAAAATGTTATTTGTCCTCTACAACACTTTGCAAGTTCATATGCCCAGCACACTGGTGTCCATACCCAGGCAGCAGCAACTGCACAAGGGACACTGGGCTGGGGAAACTTGGGATCAACAGGCTACAACAGTAACTCACATGGTAAGCCCATTACAATAATAAAGAATGCACGCTGTGTTGTGCATCTCACATCAACCATAAGGATAATTGGTTAACAATTGGGTCATTTTATTTGAGTTGAAAATGTATTTAATTGTAGATAAAAAATGTGATGCTGCATCTTATTGGGTAAAGATTTGGAATAGTTATTGAAATGTTGTAGCTTCACTGAACATTACATTTACAAGCATATCAAATGGCATATCAGTGACCTATACAATAAAATCTATTTTGTTCTATAAAAAGCATGTTGTCCCCTCATGGGTGTTGCCATGTTTATATAACATTAGCATCCATGTAAGCAATTTGAGTTATTCATTTGGGATAATAGCAACAATAATAATGTTAACTTTATAAAGACCTTTTCTAGACTTCAATGTGTTTTACAAAACATAAAAGTACAAGTGTAGTCCAGACAAGTGATGGCGCAACATAATAAAATGTCCAAACATTTTCATTGCTGGAGCAATGAAACAACCTGCAACGCCCACGCTACAGAGCTTGAACACACAACAGAAATATCTACATCCAAGCCACATCTGCACTGGCACTAACAACACTCTGAGTTAGAGAGAGGACTTGTTGCAGTGTGGCAGTGATCCAATAAGAACACAATGTAAACAAACAGCTGCAGCTGTTAATAGACTGCATGCATCCATGCTGACAGGTGTCAGTATAAAGTCTAAGACCACTTGGACAGAGAAGGCCAGCAAAACATAAACACAAACTTGAGTAAACCTTCAGTGTAAAAAAATGTATTGCCAGTTTTCCCAATCCCTTTTTTTTGTTCTTAGGTGCTGTGTACCTCTACTTGTTTGACCATCGAGCCTCTAATCTGGCCTGGCCTGAGTGGATGGGTGTAATTCATGGTTATGAGATTGAGTTTGTGTTTGGCCTGCCTTTAGAGAAAAGGCTCAATTACACTGCAGAGGAAGAGAAACTCAGCCGACGTATGATGAAATACTGGGCCAATTTCGCCCGCACTGGGTAAGAGATAACATAACAGGGTGAGAATCCAAGAAATATTTAATGTCCATGTAAGATTTGTCGTCATACATTTTTCAGAAACTGTTGGATTTATATGATAGTTGTGGAGGTTGGAATTTTTCTTTTAGTGTTGCCTTTAAAAGTTGACTCTTTTTAAGTTTAAAGTTTTTTTTCTGACTGCCCCTTAGTAATCCCAACATTAACATTGATGGCACCATAGAGAGTCGAAGACGGTGGCCTCAATTTACAGCTACTGAGCAGAAGCATGTGGGTTTGAATACAGAACCACTGAAGGTGCACAAGGGTCTAAGAACGCAGGTTTGTGCTCTGTGGAACCGCTTCCTGCCTCGTCTACTTAATATCACAGGTAAATGAAAAAAGAGCTATTTTTACCAGTATATTCCTCAGTTCTGCATTTATTTTTTGTTTAAATAGAGCCCTTCTGATATTTATTAATGTGGACATAGATGAAATACAGTGTCCTGCCTTTTGCTAATGTGAATGTTCAGGTTAGTTTGAAGGTGAGAAACTGCAGGCTTGTGTTTTATGGATGGATCATTGTAAATTACTGCTGTTTAGGAGAGGGAGGCTAGGTAACAAGAGTCAAACTAAATCATACAAAAAACTTTTGTGGGTTCTCCTTGTGTACCTTCTGTTAGTACCCTCTCTCTACTTAGGCTGTAGTGTTGTCACGGTACCAAAATTTCAGTAGTTGGTAATTTCACAGTTCTCTATACCAATTTCGATACCACAGAAAAAATATGGTAATATTATAATGTGCTATTTAACACACCAGTTTAGTTATTTTAAATTATTTAACAATTATTTTAATACTTAATACATTTGTTAGTTTAATTTCATTTCATCATCAAAATGGTGTCTAATCAATAAATTCTTAAAACGTTTAACAAGTGAAAATATAACTTTTCAACATGTCATTGCAATGTTTTTTCACAACTCTTATTGAACAGCGGTCTTGCTTTTGATATTTGTATTAATTATTATTATTTCAGTGAATATAAAGTTTTACCATACACTTTTCTGGATAAACAGATCGTGGGCCCAGTGTGATCATCATTTCCAATCTTTTTTAAGTGGTATTTTGGTAGGACAATATAGATTGACAATCACATGGATAAATACATAGAGGAATGTTCTTGTTATAAACACATTAACCCCCAACCTTACCATCCCCAAACATGCACAAAAACAAATCAGATAAATAACTAAATAAATAAACTTGAATATATTCATTATTGTCTAGTACATGACATAAGACATTCAGTGTACAGAACTGTTGGAATCAGGATCAGGGGAGCAAAGCAAGCCTTTAATAAAGTTCAAGAGGGGATCCCATGTGCTATTGATTGTCTTAAGAGATCCTTGTAGCATAGGCCTTCATTTATCTAGTTTTATGTAGGAAAAAATTTCCTGGATCCATCTGTCATGAGAAGGAGAAAAAGTGCACTTCCATTTGAGAAGGATATTTCTTCTAGCTAATAGAGTGGTGAAAGCAACAATTTAAGCAATGGAGTTTGTAGAACCGGTGTACGGTAAAATGCCAAAAAGAGCTGTCAACAGATTGAGGCCTAGTTCAACATGAAGTGCTTTTTCTAGTGTGTCAAATACATTAGACCAAAAGGTTAACAGTCAAGGGGACGACAAGAACTTATGAACATGATCTGTCGGGCCTTGTATGCAGTGAATAAAAGCATCACTTTTGTCTGGGAAAAATTGTGCTAACTGGGCCTTAGTCAGGTGGGCTCTATAGAGTACCTTAAATTGTAGCAGGCCGTGTCTGGCACAAATTGAGGAAGAATGCACCCGGTTTAAAATATGGCACCATCTGATCATCTGAAATGGGTGTAAACACCCCATCTTTGTTCAAATGCTTGACTGCGAGAAGACCGTTGCATGCCCACATACGATATGAAGCATCCAAACTAGATGGTGGAAAAACATGGTAATTTAAAATAGGCATATGTATGGAAGTGCTATGTAGGCTGAAGGATTTCCTAAACTGTCCAAATTCTGAGTGAATTCAAAACATCAGGATTTTACGCAATTCTGTTGACATCCAAGGGAACAGAACATCTCTTTTGGGAGGTGAGTGGGGAGAGTGCTGCAAGCTTACCTGACATAAAGACGTAAATTACAAATTCTCTTTTGTGGCCCCTTAGCCAGTGTTCTGTTTAATGAGTGAGGTTTTTAGCGTGACGTGGACTACTGGTAAGTTTAATGGATGGTTTTTGTACAGCTCTCTATACAGATTTTTCTGTTCAACAAAAATTTTCTGCAATTTTAAAATCATCCTTCAGTTTCTCTTGCCTTTGTCTTTGATTCCGCTGTTAAACTTTATTTCTTTTTCTTTCCCTTGTCAAGCCCCATGCCATCCCTTTCAGCACATAATTGTTTTTTTCTGCCCTTACCTAGACAACGTCGATGATGTTGAGCAACAATGGAAAGTGGAATTTCACCGCTGGAGCTCTTACATGATGCACTGGAAGAGTCAGTTTGACCATTACAGCAAGCAGGAACGCTGTACAGATCTCTAGATAAATTTGACATGAACGTAAGAGAGTGCAGATCAGTAAGAAAAAAGGAAAACTGATGACCATATCGCTCAATAGTCTCTTTTCAGAATGGCAAAGGTTCCCAAAGCTTAATGAAATCTTGTCGCTCATTACTATCTCTGAGTTATGAATGTGCACTTGTGCACACAAGCTGCTATAAGAGATTATTGAGTTCTATGGTCAACAAAATGTATGAATCAAAAAATTGTTGTAGTTGCGATATTACCTCTGAAAAGTGAGTGTGTTTGTCTGTCTGTTCTGCTGGGACATAGAAACCCTCATTCACTCTGGTCCTCAGGATACCACACTATTTAACTTTTTTTTGGTTATGTTCTTGTAAGGCTTGAATTATTATGGCTGCTTTCTCTTCTCCCTGTCTACTGCATCTATTCAGCATTTTGTGTGCTTTTTTTATCCCGGTTATTGTGTGAACCTTTCTGAGTGTGGGCCAACTCAATATACTTACTTCATTCAGGAATCAGGAGCCATCTTTTTTTTCATCTATGCTAGCTAACTATACTCAGTTGAGTTTTTGTGTGGGCAAGTATGTGATATAAATGTACTGATATTTAACTTCTCATTTTTATAGCTACGTACATTGCATTCATTCTGGTGCCCACAGCATGACGTTTGAATTTATGTGTTTGAGAGAAAGTGTGTGTTTACCATATACCAACTACATGGGTCAGTTTGTGTGTCTGTATGTACAATCCCACTTGTGAATGCCACCTCTCCTTAGTTCAAGATTCATATGGGAATTTTTTATGCTGCAGTGTTTTATGCTAGAAAGAGAGAACGGTGAGTACGAGTAATGTGGACTGTGTGCCAAAGGGTGAATATAATTTTTCCTTACAGTCTCCCTCTCTCGATGGGAAATGATTCTCATTACGATAATGGAGGGAAAGTAATTTACTTAGTGCTCATTCGAAATGACAGCCTGCTGTATCAGCCATCTTAAGTCCAGCCCCACATTTACCCTTTTGATGCAGTAGGAGGATGATAAAGGAAAACATAGGCAATTATTGAAGATGCAAGGACAAAACGAATACAGGGTTACAAAAGCCACTTCTGTCACATATTCTATATTTATTGAAATTGTATAATGTCCTTTTTTTAATTAATTATTTGCATGATTTCGTAAAGTATAAAAAGAGCTAAAAAATCATGAGGAGTGTTTTTAGTTTGTTTAAAATAGAGCAAATATAGTTTTTGGTATTTATTAAGATAGTGGAACTACATACATATTTGCATTTTGCCTGCGAATCTGTATCAAACATTATTTTATATTTTACAGAGTGAATGTACTGTATTATGGTCATTAGTTCTCATGTATACATTGTCCCAATTTGCATAGTCATGTTTATTATGAACACGCTGAATTTGTGAATGCTAGTCTGTTTATGCTGTCTCATTAACCTTCTGTCAGCCTGCATTTACCAAGGCTATTTCAGTGTATTTGTCCAGTACCATTTACAGTATCTACAGTTTTGTTTTCAACACTGTGGAAGGGATCTGACTCTGAGAAGACAGCAGGTCTTCCGGCACACAAAATGATTGGTTGTTATGAAGCATTTAACCTCTGAATATGACTGAGGTAATGTAGGTTTGCTTAAAAAAAAAAAAAAAAAAAAAGATCTTGTTCTAGTTATAAATGTTGGATCAGTTGAACGAGAAAATGTAATGCGAGTATAGTATGACTACGCATGCTTGTTTATGGGTTTGAATGACAGCTGCTGTTGCACCTCTTGTACAGTGAGAGGGCTATCCATCTCTTGCACCCCATGAAATCCCCTTGTGCATGTCCCAGACCCATCCTCTATATTCTGTGCTTTAAAAATTGACTGTTATCTTCTCTGACAATATTAGTGCTGATGCCTATTAATGATATTTCATATATAAGTTTATAGCTATAAAAAATTGTTAGCCCAGAGATAAATATTGATGTTAGCAATAACAAAATACACTTATAATGGAATATATATATATATATATATATTTGAATGCATTGAAGCTCATGTAATGATGTCACTGACTTGACTGAAAAACAATGGTCATGAATGGTCACCAATCTGGTTTTAAATCAGCACTTTCGTCAACACAATATAGAGTGCCATATGCTACCTTATAGATATTGTTCTTTAGTGTTGAATATGGAATCACTTTCGTGCATTTTTGAGCAAATTATTATTATTCATTTTTAATTCTTGAAATTATGTTGCCAGCAAGGACACCTGCCTCCCAATTACATCACAAAGAGACAATGTTATCTCTGACAAATCCATAAGGTTCTACCCTAAAAGTATGTAGAATATTGCATTTGAACATTGTTCTGCATTTGTTGCACTTTGACTACATGCCTATAATAACAATTATTGCTATTGTTGTTCTTGTTATTGTTATTTATTCATTATTGTCAAGATATTGCCTGCTGTGTCAAATTAGTGCCAAAAAGGTATTGTGACAGCATTGTGCACATCCTCTGCATGGTGATACTTATCCGCCCACTTTGGATAACATACCAATAGCTGTCCACCGCAACCTCAATAAACAGTTATTTACTTAATTACATTAGAGCTGCTTGCTTGTGTGGTCCTTATTTCCAGGTAGCCTACAGCAGAATATGAACTGTGGCTGCCGGCTTTGTGCACCAGATGGCAGCACACGCCAATGCAAAGAATAATATTGAACTATATTGGCTAACGCAACCGCACCTGAAAGTTTTGAATTGCATATATCATATATAGAGAGAGATTTTTACATAATTAAACAAATGTCCCATGTTCGAGTGATAGGGTTCCGCCATAACACGTTAACGTGGTTTGGGGCGAGTGCTTATGAAGACTAAATGTAGATGGTGTTGACAAATAGACAAATGAAAATAGACTCTAATCTCTAGAAATATCATAAGGGAGAGCTCGAACCACCTGAAGAAAACGCACTGAGGGAAACAGCGAATTAATTGCGTAGTTTCGACGCAGCTTTGAATGTGTGGAGTAACTGTCTGGTGCTGACCAATAACGAATGTCTTCTGTCGTTTAAGACCAATGCGCGCCTTTGAATTAGGGTAATTTCTGTGGCGCACTTCTGCACTGTTTAGTTCGAATGTTTTTACTATTTTGTCATGATGTAAAAGATTGAAGAAGTAGTAACGCTGTAATTTTAGGTACCCGAGTCAAGTCAGCACGCTCCTGACATTTTTCAAGCGTTATTTCTCAGTTGTTAATCAAAACAATGACTTCGGCCTCTACTAAGGTAAACTTGTGTTTATAAATACAGGACATAATCATAGGTTACATGTTTTATTATTTGCATTGATAGTATACATGCATAAATGCCTCACAGTGTTGGATATGCTTAACACGTTTGTTAGTACAGCTATTGGCTAGCATGCTAACAGTTCACCTTACTAATAACAGCTTCAAAACACACACGTTTTCGTTTATTTCTTGCTCATCATGACCGGCTGGCTTTACGTATTTAGGTTGGCGAGATCTTTTCTGCAGCTGGAGCTGCTTTCACAAAATTAGGAGAGCTAACCATGCAGCTGCATCCTGTGGCAGATGTCAGTCCGGCAGGGTAAGACACCATTATTTCCATTTAATATAAGCCTTGCATCAGGCTTTGAGTGGTCATACGATATGCACAGTCACGTTATAATGTTTTTTTTTTTTAGGGTATATATTTTGCTAAGCCTTCCTCTTTCCTAACTTGGAAGTGCATATGTATTATTTACTAGCTCAGAAAAAAAAAAAGTAAAAACGTTTAGGTTACTAAAGCAAATGCTCTGCTTTGGCTTTTCTTTAAAAAATAATGATGTTTAACTATATGGGTGGACTGGAGCAAACAATCCATTGTCCTATTGTGATGTAAACGATTTAATATGAGGACTCAACAAGGCTAAAGGTACACCTGAATTAAATTAACTTTTTCTGGTCGCACAGTGGATCAAGATTGGATTTTTTTTTTTTAATAAACATAACTAAATATTATGTACATTTATTTTTCTTAAATATTGATAGAATTTATTTTATTTCAACAATTATGTTGTTCCAACAGAATGTGGGATACATATATAAGATCAGTGGTGGGCCCACACACTTGTAATTGTACACAGGATGTACTGTATATAGTGTAGATATATGGGCAGAAGTTATAGGGAAAAATCTGTAAACTGATGTAAATACTTTTTGAGACAGCAAGTGAAAAATTGAGATGGGGCTTATTCAATATAATCCTTTCAAAAATGGGTGCATCATTTCCTGTTAATTTCATTTGACAGCATTTCAGAATATCCTCAAGAATTCTATAAACAAATGAATTTCCATTTTGATTGGATCGGTCAATGTAAGCCCACTTTGAAACATTTTCATTACAAATCATTTCACAATGTGTGCAACAGATAATACTATCCTTTCACTAATTGGACCGTTATTGAAAAACATTTGATTTAATAACCTTGAACAAAACTGAAAATTACAAATAAGTATTTAGTCTTTAAATTAATGTGAACATAAATTTGCAACATTTTAAAAACTATTAAATATTAGATCAGACCCCAAAATCAAACTTTAGACACTGCTCACAATTAACTCATGGGTCAAGAAAATTTAGCATTGTTTAAATAGCATCAAAAACTACCACAGCACTTCCATAAACAGCCATTTGTCTTTAGTGTCTTGGGAGATAATAAAATGTGCATTTTACACCAGGGGGGCCTTTAGCCCCGATGTACCATATTATTCCAGCATAGTTTGGGACTTACTTTGAAGTAATTGGTCCAATGTTCCACATACAAGTTAGAGCATTATTATAAATTACATTATGGGCCTTGTAACCCTCATTGCTGTTTTCCTGCAGAGCTAGAATCAGCTGTCACTTGAGAACACCCAGCTTAGCAATCAAGCAGACTGTGTAAGGACACCTGTCTCACTGTTTTGGCTTTTGTCTAGTCCTAAGATGAATAAGGATACTATGGGTTCGATTTTATTGATGGTGCTCTCCGCAAGAGTAGATGAAACTTGATTCCATCATTTATCCATTGGAAAAAAAATATTTACATTTGAAAATGAAGACCAGTTACTTGGTTGCCACACTTTGGAAATGTAAGAAATTTAATCTTGTACTTCAGCAAATTCAAATATTACTGACTTGCTGGGTTTCGTAGTCTTTATCCGTTTTATTTTTACGTCTGTTGGCCAAGAAAGCTTTTTAGAAATCCCATTAATTAAGCATTGGGTAATTAATTGTGTGATTAATTTCCTACCACAAGGGCACAAACGAAAACTACAGTCAAGAGGAAGCTCTATGAAGATGGTGGCATTCCTTTATCCTCTGATTCTACAAAGAAGAGTACCAAAAAAGTGCCCGTTTCTATGGCTCCCCCTGCTCCACCTACAGTCATCACCGTGCCAACATCTCAGATTATGGTGACTGGGGGTTTACAGGGTTCAACCACAGTTTCATCTAGCATCAAGTCATCTAAGACTGCAGGTAATACAGTACAGTAATACATTTTACACTTGAAATGACCTATTAATACAGTCTTCCACTTCAAAGGACTAAATGCGTTTTGAAAAGTCTTTGTAAAATATAATGCACTCGTATTGTTTTTCCTCAGATGTAACTCTCAGCGCACTAAATGACTCTGACGTAAACAGTGATCTGGTAGATATTGAGGGGCTTGGTGATAGTTCCACATCTAAAAAGCTAAATTTTGATCAGGGTAAGAGAAATCCCCAAAGTATTATTTTTGTTCTCCATATTTTGTATAAAATAACTATCCTCAAAATTGTAAATGTAGATACTTAACTGACATTTTGTTTGTCACATTTATATTCTCTTTCCTCATTGTCTGTTATTTCTATTGTGCCATTTCTTCCTGCAGATAGTCTGAATCTCGACTCCAGCCTCATCATGAATTCAAGTGACTTGCCTCTGTTATCCCGTTGAAATCCTCCATCTCTTTTACTGAAACGTACCATCTGCTAGAAAGGGAACTGATCATGTCACTTGAGTGGAGTTCAGCCCAACTATACAAACTCTAAGTTCTTCACCTGGACAAAGACCACTTTCTTCTTTTCTTTTCCTTTTTTGACAATAAAGGAACATTTATTTTTGAACACAAGGTTTTGAAAGATGCTGTCAAATACTGCTCAATTCATATTACTGTTCTGGGATCTATGGTGGTGTAGCCCTTTGTAAATAAATTTTCAATAGAAGCATTATTGTACATATTTTTCAACCACTATCTCTAGAGATTCAATTGCCAGTACAATGTTTTGGGTAAAACGTGTTGGGGGGCCCAATGTTTTGTTTGATGTACTGTTAACCATTTGAAATGCAGATTTTGCTATAGGTTAAATTATTTTCTAATAATTCGTGCATTTATAACAAAAGATTGTAGCTAAAAATGTCAATCTAAGACAGGGTTTTACTCGAGATAATCCTCAGCCAGGTTGGTTAAAAATTCTTTTTTTTTTTTTTTAAGAGCTGTGTGGCAGCTTTAGTAAGTTTTATCTTTTTAAAAAAAAAAAAATATGTATATATATTTTTTTGTTTGTTTGTTTTTTTTTTGCATTGGCTCGCCATTCTCTGTTAGTGTGTAAAAGGAAGTTTTCTTATGTTGATGTATTTTCTGAGATTAGGGGGTTTTATTAATGTAAATGTTTAAAAGTTAAGATTAACAGAATGTACAGTATATTTACAGTTCATTTCACAATTTCCTTAATTACATTTTTACCTAAATGTTTCCATGAACATGAGTCTTACCCCATGAAACTGTACCACATGAAACTCTGCCAGTTAAGCCATTTATCTGATATCTTCATAATGCATTGGAAATTGCTGCCCGTCTTTCCCATTGCTCATTATGGCCAAAAGTGCTACTGATGAGCTAATGAAACTAGCCATGAAATACAATTAGACTGAATGGCAGCTCTAAGCAGATTGGTGAAGACAGCACACTTTGGGTTTTAACACAGACTGAAACCAAATAACGGACATTTTGTGTAATGTAAATAAACTTGATTTAACTCAAATATGGCTTTGATTGTTTTTTTAATGTTTTTGCACAAATATTCTCATACAAATGACTGTGAAAGAAGAAAATACTTTACAATTTCTGTCATCAACTACTATCTATCTTGGTATGTCACTGCAAAGGTGAATGCAGACAGAATCTCATTTCAGGACAGGTGGTGTCATTTTGCTCCAAACACTAGAGCTGTAGAGTGTGTCTGTCTGACGGGAGCAGCACAAACCATACTGGCAACCCAGAAAGAGGGCAGCTGCCAATATTGATGTGCTGCTACTGTCAGGCACACATAGGCATCAAGTGGTCAAAGGGAGGAGAGTGAAAAAGGAACATACTAAATATGTATGGCAGAAAACAGATTGCATAAACAGTAGATGTGCATTGTACATCTTAAAAGGTTACATTATTATAATTATTATGAAAAACATTTTTTAAATATAAAATCTCCCAGAATGTTAATTCCCAGCTGTCTGTGAATATCTTGCTGAAGAGACTCCTGAAGCTATATCTGGTGATTCAGCCATTAATTATTTAGTGTGTGTCTGGTCATTTGTGACTAAATTATTTTAACTGGTAAAGATCTGCTTTATCAATTGTTTATGCTGAAATAAGCAAGTTATAAATTATAGCCTCATTCTAAATACAAAATACTACAGACAGCATTTTACATGTTATGACAAAGCTTACATTTGATACATATATTAAATTGAACTTTATGATAAAACCTGAAGGCATGTCATGATTGTAACCACTTAAATGCAGGTGTAGAACATGCTGTCGTTAAATGGAGAAAGTCCCAGGCTCCCAGTAACAGCACATCTTGATTTGCCCTTAGAAATTACAAACCATGATGTGCTGCTACAGGGTGCTCTGGGCTGAATATAAATAATGCCAAAAGGATTCCAGTGTTCCTTACTATAATTAAATTGGGGACAAAATTACTTGTCAAATTCATTGTAAAATAGAAACAGCTTGTCCATATTTAGTGCAAACTGAAACTGTAAAACAAGTTATCAAATACACTTCTCAAAGAACTAAATTTGATGCATTGAGAACACATCGCTTCATTTTTTTAAAATTAATAAAAGTTGTTAGAATGACAAAATTACTTCAATTTCTCTGGCACAGACAATCATGAGGACGCTTGTGGTCACCCATGTCCTTTCATGCCAAGCTAATAATCCCCTTAGATATTTAATAAGTAAGTTTCTGTGTACACACATTCCCAAAATGGATGTTGAGGATGAAGACAAAATGGAAGATAACAAAGGGGGGTGAGGAGAAAAAAATAGTGCCTTTCATAAATGGTTTACTGCCATGCAAGTAATCTAGTTTGAATTAAATAAAGCAATTTATATTTTTATTTTCTTGTATTAAAAAAAAAAAAGAAAGTGTTACATTTGTCATTTCTTATACTGCTTTGACTTGAATAAAGTCAAGAAAGATACATCATCAATATAATAGATCAAAGTTAAACTATCAGAATAACGCCTACAGTATTATTACACTATTATTTTAAATTATCCAATTATGGTAATTGTTGCCAAAACAATTATGTTACCTTCAAAAATTCCAGGGATTAAGAGAAAAATGTGTCCAAATGTAAAACAGGAAATATTAATGCTTATACACTCCACACAAACCCATTTACACTACTTAAATATTGGACAAACATGGGCAAAGGAAGGCAAGCATATATGAACAAAAATTAAGTAGTAAATATAAATGGCATTATATCAAAATACATTTATGGTCTGTAATATATTAAGCAACACAGTAGTTATTAGTTGTGAAGGGATAAGACGATGGCTGGGGGGGGGCATATAAGGGGGACCTAAAAAGGGGGAAATATCTAATTTTAAAAGGTGTGGCCTTGACACAGCAAAATCTGTATTAATTTTTTAAGCTGTGAAAAGTGCTGATCTAACTGTTTACGGGAGATGACCGCTAGAAATGTTGTAGTGTACTAATTTGAAGGTGAATGGGAGATTATTTTTATTTTGTGTGTGTGTTGCTGTATCCATTTTGCCAATTTCTTTATGGTGTTATTCTTTTTATTTTATTTATTGAAAAATAAGTTTACACCCATAAAACTGGTAATGCATTCATTAACAGAGGAAAACCACAACAATATTCATTACTTACTGAAAAATACATTTTATTTTTAGTTTCAAAACTGATGAAAGTTATTAAAAACTATTAGAAATGTATAAATGGCAACTGTGGCTGAGAAAAATGAAACAAAAAAGTAATTTTGAAGGGCTGCACATTTGACTTTTAAGCACACCACTCCTAATGTGGTGTGATATTTCTAATGTTAGCAAGAATGAAGGCTTAATTACAAAATAATTAATAATAACTGATAAAATATGTTGACATAAGCATAATCTTAAATTTGTTGCTCAAAGATTTTCAAAAAGTTGAAGTCCATAGTAACAAAGAGAAAGTTTATTTATAGCAAAATGCAGACCCAGGTGTGCCTAAATTTGTGTTATAAAACAGCCATATTCTAGTGAATATATAAAGCTTTGGTCACTTTTTAATGATTATATTCTTAAAAACACCTTGGCACAGTAACATCTCATGAAGTGCAGCCTATTTAAGGTCTGAGTCAAATGATCACGTCAGCACAGTTGCAGAAGGCATTTGATTCGGTCTACTTCTGCCCGTCGTTCATGGAGAGAGGGGGGTAGGGGTGTTAGCAAAAGAGAGGGAGAGAGAGAAAAGGATAGACAGCAAATGGGTGGGAGAGGGAGACCAAAAAGACAAGCTTACACACAAAGACACATACACAACCCTGGCCTAACTTTGCTCACCCATTCAAGCCAGGGCCATTTTGGTTAAGCTTGAAGCAGACACAAGAAAGATTACACTTACCCTCGATTCACGTTCTCCAGCATGTTAGGCAGCAGTGGAGAGGAAAAGGTACCTGGTTTTCCCAAAGTAATCTACCGAACACCCCTCTTCCAGTGTAGTCTTGTCTCCTGCACCTGGATAGAAAAAATAAATGGCATTTCCCAACTTAATTAAATGGAGTTAAAATTGTTTTGTATTCAAAAAAGTTTTTAAAAATACTTAATTGTTTCTGAAAACTCTTTTTAAGTCACCAAGTTCTTTTCCCATTGCAAATATTTGAATTATTCACAAATCTACAGCTAATTCTACACCCACAACAGTTTGGCTGCTTAAAAATAAATTGTAAAAACAGAATTTAAAAGGAAAACAAACCCACACATTCACTTATCAATGGGAATCCCAAGTATTAATTTCAGGTCAAAAATACACCCATTCGTCTGAGCTTAGGGCTCCCTTTCCAAATTGGGGGGGTGGGGTTCCAAGAGTCAAATAAGTGCCTAAACCTTATGTCCACCAGAACCTATTTTCAGCCCTCAAACCCCTTTCTCTCCCTATTCACCTCCAGACCAGCAGTCCAGTGCAGTGTGCAGCCTCTGCTTAGCTGTAGCTAGTGAGGCTGCCTGAGGAACTTGGTAGGCATAAAAAGCAGGGGTTGTAGCCTTTTTCCCGGGGCATCAGTTTCTACAATTAAAATGAACATTTTAGTGGGACAGGAAAAATCCCCAAAAAAATCTGAGCATTGCTCTAAGGTCCCCTTAGAAGAATCTAAAGTTTTAGGACCATTGGTGGAACAATTTCAGAGGAAAAAATTAATTTGTAGGGCTTAGTGTCTGGGGCGCGCCAGTGCTAACAGCTCTCGCTTGCTTGATTTCTTGAAGCCTTGCCAAAGCACTCACACAGCCAACGGAGAGAAAGGCAGGGGGGGGGACAAAAGAGGGAGAAGGCTCGCCTGCAAAGACGCACAGAAAGGGGGATATGAAACTAGGAAAAGCATTATGTGTTTGTGGTGTTTTATGTGTTACACTGCGAGCAAGATTTCAGCACAAACTCAAAACTCCAGTGACCACACAAAGTTTATAACACAGTAAAAAAAAACAAAAGAACAAACATGATTTTATATTTTTGATGTTAGTTCATTACCCATTTAAAAAAAAAAAAAAAAAAACGACAAAGAGAACAAAAGCAAACTACAAGATGTCAGAGTTTGGAGTGGACAAAATGAGGGCTAAAACAAAGTTTTCATACTTCAATACGTTTCTACTTCTCAAAGCACCAGGATTTAGTGCAAGATCTCTGTGGGTTTTCTGTGTAGTGCAAGGCTGGGTACAAAGAGTGGAGAATATGTTGATCTGGTTCTACAGATAGTTTTACTGAGTAGGACAACCATGGTCCAACAGTACGCGAGCGCACACACACACACGCACGCGCACACACACACACAGACACACACACACAACAAAGGCCTCTGTGATCATTTAAGTCAAAAGCCAAATTAAAATGTAACCAATGTCATTAATACATTTTCCAATGAATATATTGTTATGGAAAGTTACAATTCTGACCTTATATTTCACAAGATGTTTACCAGATTGATAACCACATTAGCTTAATAATACCACAGCGAAAAAATTGTTTCAATAAAATCACTGCAGTTATAAAATGTATCAAGAGGAAACGGCAACAACAAAATTGTATGTGAAGGTTTTTTTGTACAAGCAGAATACAAAAGTGTACAGTCCCTTTTCTTTTGCCTTTTATTCCAACCAGTACCATCTCATACAATCCAAAACAAAAGCACTAAGCTTCAGGAACCGAACCAAACACAAAAACAGGAAGACTAAAAATACCCTAGCTAAAAACTACATAATATTTCTGTGACATCTGCAAGTAGAGACTTGAGTGAAATGATGAGACCACACATCTTTGCAGTCCACAACTATAATATTATCAATAACTTCAATGGACTGAACACTATGGAAAACAATATGAAAATAGGAGGTTAATGAGCCCTGTCTGATTTACAGGAGAGAGAGAAAAAACTAATTTAAAATGTTTCTACCAATTAAAGCCATGCCTAGATTGTCCCTTATGAGAACGATTTCAGAAGATATACAGCAAAAGATGGAATTTTGTAAAATTTGACATCCAGGAACAGGTGCACACACCTTTAAAAAACATAGTTAATGCCAATGTAGTAAATTGCACACTACATAGGATACTTACTTTTTGTATCTGAGTATCTGTTACAAGAATCACTTGCCTAATCTTTCATCTACATTTCACATTCTCAAATTATTCTTGAAGATAACTTTGAACACAGAGATCGACTAAAAAAAAAAAAAAAAAGGAAAAAACAAACAGGAAACCACAGGCAATACATTAGCTATAAAACCAGAGCCATGCCAAGAGAGACTAAGAAATACCACTGTAAACTTGTATCAAAAGATTACAGGGTTATTGTAAAGACCATAAAGATATATTTGGACAAAAAAAAAGGTAACATTAGGCTGTAAATGAATGGATAAAACAGCCAAAAACTCACTAGACTCAAATACACAAGATACTGTTCTTGTATTTGTAATTTTATTTGTAGTTGGACTGGAGTGAAACTGGCTGATTTGTCAAGTTAAGACGGTTATGTGTATCAGGCTTAGTCGGCTGAAGAAAGAAAATATGGAAGCATGTTTAAAAATGGCCATTCAGTCAGGGAACAGTTTCAAGGGACAACTTATTGTTACAATTCACATTGTGGGGCTAATAATAAATTGTTGTAAAACAGTGAAGTGTTATATATATATATATATATATATACACACACACACACACACACAATTACTTGTGATCCTTAGCCATACGGCTTTTAATATACAAAAATCAAATCGTCGTTTACAGGTAGAATCGAAAAAGTAATATTATTTTTCCTGCCAAAAAGATGCATCAAGACGCATTCTGATCATTCGCTGTCGACAACTTTCACTTTATTTTGACACAATGCCACATTGTTAATACGACATTTAGACGAACCAACATTCTGAGTTCCATACGTCATAGATTAAAACACGTAAAAATGATATTTAACCGTCAGTTCTCAGGTAAATTATACATCTCAATCATGCCTACAATGTTACAAATAAAGTGAACAGATCTAAACACTAAATTCCGTGTTAGATGGGTTAAATGAAAAGCCACAAGGAGGGAAAAGTGGTGAATTAGGCTTGTGTTTTGGGTGAAGCGACAGCAACCGAGGGGAGTGGTTCAGAACATTAGGGGCACCGAGAAATCATTGTCTTCTTTAAAAGCTAACATATGACAAAGACTAGAGGAGTACTTTATTCGGGTTCCTTTATGCTGTCAATATAGTCAACGCATCGTTTGACATGTCATAAATTGTGTGGACGTTATCCCGCTAGTTGTAACAGATTTGAAACTACACTAGAGTAGTATGTTTGTTTGTTTTTATTAACAATAAAAAGTTGAAAGTGACGTAAGCGATCTCGCCAAAACAGCTCAGCTAACCAACTAATATAAAGTTGCCAATGCCTTGCAATTCTGAAAAGCATATATAAATATGTGAAAGTACCATTACGCTATTTTTTTTATTGCGGTTAACTTCCTGCTGCTAGCGTTTTTTTCTTTCTCGGACGATTGGTAAAATCAACAAAAAAGAAAGAGGATAACGAATACAATCGACGAGGTTTCCAAAAATGTCTCGCTTACAAAAGAAGTGAGTTATCATAATTGTTTTCTTTTATGCGTACATAGGGAGTAATAAATAATGACTTACCTTCTGTGAAAATCTTTTTCCAATTGCCAGTATTAGTAAAATATATTTTTTTAATAATAAAGAGTCCCGTGGTAATAGTTTTGGAAAAAAGTGTAATAATGAAAAATGAAGCTCTTAGAAGTGTTCCAGTCACTGAGGCTCTGAAGTTTGAAAATGGCGCCAACGTTCTACTGCAGCAGCTCTACCACTGTGATGACACGGGGCAGATGAAAAAATAAATATAAAATTTCCTCAATGAAAAATATTTTTTTAAACAAACGGATTTATTGCGGTTTGGTTAGCATTATCTATTCTAGTTATTACTTATTCGTTTATTTGTTTCATTAATTTCTATTTATTTTCTGATCATTTTTAATAACCGTCAGATCTTGCCAGCGCCGCGGTGCAGGTCGGGAAGTGCAATTGCTGGTTTTGTTTTAAATTTCCAAACTACAAATTCTAAATGGTCAATATGGCGCCACCTGTCGTATTATATCTGTATTTTCCGAGCTTGAAATTTAACCAATGAGTGGAACACAAATTTGAAAGTGGATTCAAGAGTTAACTGGTCAGGTTCCTATGACATGATGTGGAAAGAGGGGCGTCTATTAAAACTGCAGAAGATTGGGATTGATGTTAGGCTATATAACTGGACTTTGAGTTTTCTGTTTGGGCGCACAATTCAAGTTTAAGTTGGCAGTGTGCTGTCCCAGATGGTAAATGTAGAAAATGGGGAGTGCCATCAGTACTGTTTTTTTGTTTGTTTGTTTGTTTTAACATTATGATCGATTACATTTTTGAAAGAGTAGATTGAGGAATCAGTACAGCATTATATGCAGACGTTTGTGCAATGTGTAAAAGGGGAAGAAATGTAAGATATACTGTACATAAAGTCCAGGAAGCAATAGAGGCTGTTGAAAATTGTTCACTGGAATGGGGATTCAAATTCTCCATGTCCAAAAAATGCTGTCTGTTTTTTACTAGGAAAAGGGTTGCAGAAAACATGAAACTATATTTATCTAAAAAAAAAAAAAAAACACTAACTATGGGGTTATGGTATGATACCAAGCTTCCATGGAAAGTTCATGTTAATTATGTTGAACAAAAGTGTAAAAAAGAGTTACATTTAATGAGGTGTGTTGCAGGACTGGAATGGGGAGCAGACAAACCATCAGTGATGGGCATATATTGTGCACTCCTTCAATCTTAAATAGATTATGGATGTATAGTATATGGATCTGCATCTTCAAAGGTGCGTAAGAGACTAGATGCTATACAAGCTCAAGCAAAAGTTGTGTTACAGGTGCTGTTAAAACAACACCAATTGCAGCAATGTAGGTTGAGTTAGGAGAGATTGTTAGAGATAGTGGTTTTTTAGTGACCGATGCCAAATCTTATTTAGCTCTACATTTACTCAATTTCAAACAAAACTTATATTAATATTATATTAATAAACTTAAATTTAATTAAAAAAATATATTTTAAAAGTGGAAAGTTGTTAATTCTGATTTAAAAAAAGTATTAATATATTACAAAGAAGGAAATTACATTGGCATTTGTGCATTCCCAATCGCATTGTCTCCTAAAAGACCCAATCAAACCAATTGTACAGTACACAGTGAATATGGCATTTAATTTGAAGTTGCACTCACATGCTCATGCGGATCCAGAAAGATCAGCAGCAATCTACTGACAATTAAAATGTAGTGAATCAGCTGCTTGGATTATCACAGGCTGACCATCATGATTTGTGAATTATTAGAGGAAAATCTGATCCTGATCTTGAAGTTTTTGATTCTTGCTGACAGAATAAGCGCTTCAGAGTAAGATATTAGTAGAGCCTTGGAAGGGAAGAAAATGCTGGATTTTCATAAGGTTTATGTATCACATCTGTTTAAACGAGATATCCACATATTTGCAGAGAGTATATGATAGAAGTTTTATTGATATTTTCCTTTTTATCAGTAGACAAGACAGTAAAGAGATACAGCTAGTGAACTGTTGAGGAGAGAGATATAGAAGGAAACAGGCGAGCACTTTATGTGTCATTGCTCTGAAATGCGAACTGTTTAAATGAGACTCTGTTGCACACCGGTCTATTATTGTAGTAGGAAAATGGCACATAACAACAAAACAAACTATGATTAGTCGTTAACATGTCTCAGATGCTCCTTCACATACAAGCAGGCAATTCTCTGTACCCTCATGGCCTTAAAGAACCAATTGGCCAAAATGGAAAATGTATCGTCCAATGCCATTAATTACAAAAATCTGAAAATTGGCCAATTTATTGCATCAGTGATATATCGGTTGACCACTAGTTAGAGATAAAAATGGAAAAAATTAGCTATGGCTTATTTGGTCAGTTTGAAGAGTCATAAAATAGATCATCCTGCAAAGTCTGTTCTTGAAGAAATTAGGGAAACAACTAGCCTTCCTGGATTAAGTGTTATACAATAGAATATGTTAGAACTTTCCATTCTCTTCATTTGGAATGGTAAACGTCCCAAATTGCATTTCAGTAAGTTACATAGGCCGACTGACAAAGGTGGGATAGGCATACCCAATATTTTGTTTTATTATTATGCATTCGGTATCATTTTGGACTCAAGATGGTGCCGAGTAAGGCTGCTGCGTTGCAAGCTCCAACACAACACTGCAGTTTATTGTTTGTTTTGTTTACAGTTTTTTGTTTTTTTGTCTTGGATGTTGTCTGCTTTATTTTATATGACAGACAAACGCTTTTGGACATTGGTTCTACAATTACACACCGTAAACCGGACTTCAAATTCCTCAATGCTGTTTACAAACACGCCAGCGGAGCCCTTTGTCTGGGCTGCCCGGCCGCGGAAATGCAGAAGGAAAAGGGGAAAAAGAGCCGGCGTTCTAATCAGAGTAAGACGTTGTGCAAATCGACCCCCGCTACCCGGTATACTACTGGCAAATGTTCAGTCTCTGGACAACAAGCTCTGCGAGCTGAGAGCGCGGATCTCTTTCCAATGAGAGACGAGGGACTGCTGCGTTATTTGCCTTACAGAAACCTGGTTGTCTGCGGAGATTCCAGACTTGGCCATCAAACCCACGGGGTTCTCCGTGCACCGAGCGGACAGAGCGAAAGACCTCCCAGGTAAAAGCAGAGGTGGTGGTGTATGTTTTATGATAACAATTATGATCATGGTGTGATCAGAGGAATGTACATTTTATCAAGTCTTTCTGCTCCCCTGATCTGGAATATCTCATGCTTCTGTGTCGACCATTCTGGCTACCGAGGGAATTCACAGCAGTCATTATCACAGCTGTGTACATCACCCCACAAGCCGACACAGACTGGGCACTCAAGGAACTGTATGGGAGTATAAGTCAGCAGGAAACCGCGCACCCTGAGGCCGTGTTCATTGTTACCGGGGACTTTAACAAAGCCAACTTTAAAACAGTCGCACCAAAATACCACCAACACATCAGCTTCAACACACGCGGGGACCGGGTTTTGGACCATTGCTATTCTCCTTTCTGGGATGGCTACAAATCCCTCCCCCGCCCACCATTTGGCAAATCAGACCACTCTTCCGTTCTGCTTCTGCCCGCTTGAAACTGAAACTGAAACAGGAAGCACCCACCCTCAGAATGATCCAGTGCTGGTCGGACCAATTAGAGCAACGACATCGAGGCTTACGCCGCAGCCTCTCTCCCGGGTGAACTTAATACATTTTAGGCTCGTTTCAAGGACAATAACACCGCCCTCGCTGAGAGAGCACTCGCGGCATGCGCAAACCAACTGGTTGGTGTTTTTACGGATATTTTCAACCTGTCCCTCTCCCTGTCTGTAGTCCCCACATGCTTCAAAACGTCAACCATTGTGCCTGTACCGAAGCAAGCCAAAATCACTTGCTTAAATGACTGGTGTCCTGTTGCTCTGACCCCATCATCAGCAAATGCTTTGAGAGGCTAATCAGAGATCACATCTGCTCTGTGCTGCCCATGTCTTTGCAGTTTGCCTACCGCAACAACCGCTCCACTGATGATGCCATTGCATCTACACTACACACTGCTCTCTCCCACCTAGAAAAAAGGAACACATATGTGAGAATGCTGTTTGTAGACTACAGCTCAGCATTCAACACCATAGTGCCCTCCAAGCTTGATGAGAAACTCCAGGCTCTGGGCTTAAACAGCTCACTGTGCAGCTGGATTCTGGATTTCCTGTCAGGCAGACGTCAGGTGGTTAGAATGGGCAGCAACATCTCCTCATCACTGACCCTCAACACTGGAGCCCCACAGGGCTGTGTTCTCAGCCCACTCCTGTATTCACTGTACACACATGACTGTGTGGCAACACATAGCTCCAATGCCATCATTAAGTTTGCTGACGATATGAAGGTTGTAGGTCTGATCACTGACAATGATGAAACAGCCTACAGAGAGGAGGTGCACACACTAACACGCTGGGGTCAGGAGCACAACCTCTCCCTCAACATCAGTAAAACCAAGGAGCTTGTGATGGACTTCAGGAAGAAAGACAAAGAACACAGCCCCATCACCATTAATGGAGCACCTGTGGAGCTCGGAGGATCATCAGAGACTCCAGCCACCCGAGTCATGGGCTGCTCTCACTGCTACCATCAGGCAGGCGGTATCGCAGCATCAGGACCCGCACCAGCCGATTACATGACAGCTTCTTCCCCCAAGCAGTCAGACTTTTGAACACTTGATCTCTCACGATCAACAATCAGCACTGCACTTTATTAATCTTCTTAATCTTCATCTTATTATCTCACACTGGACTGTCAAATATATTCCCTTCAATACAACTACTGCATATATATATATTTTATATCCTCTTATTTTTTTTATTTTGTTTTAGTGTATGTGTATTCTATATTGTGTGTATTGTTTACTGTACATTATATATTATATTATATTGTGTTGTGTAGTTATGTGTACATTTGATATGTAAATTGTGTTTTGTAAATATGTTGTTTACTGTAATTGGTATGTCTCGTCACTGTCATGACTGCTATGTTGCTCGGAACTGCACACAAGAATTTCACCTACTGTTGCACTTGTGTACATTGTAGTGTGACAATAAAGTGATTTGATTTTGATTTGATTTGACATTTGGCTCATTGGTCGCTTCCAAGTGAGAGAGCCCCTCCCTGTTTAGGAAGTGCATGCCCCTATTTTGCCATTGCAAAGCCTTTCTATCAAACTGACCGTAGAAGTTAAGTCACATCCCATTATCTCACATTTGCACTCGGTATGGACAAAAGTGTCCAGTTTAATCAGTTAACATTTAAATGTTGCTATGAGCATATGGCTGAAACTAAAATGATGTATTAATAAGTCCCCTTTCTGCTGGTCAGAGTGGATTGTGAGGGAAGTTAATATGCTCTGTGACCTATGAGAGAGTGAAGTGTTGAGATCCTTTGAAAATATGGTTCAACATTTTGGGATTCCCAGGTCTCAATTCTTTAGGTATTTACAGCTGCACCACCTGCTCTGTACTATGTTTGGGAGTTATATACACCCCCCTAAAGCAGCATATACTCTGGGAGTGGTGATTACTGCTTTTGGAAAAGGTCGTGAGGCATCAGGGTATTACTCCCTGCTAATTCAGAGTCTGGGGGACGGAGCTTCAACTTCTCTCAAGAGATTATGGGAGAGAGATTTAAACTTGGAGGAGGGAGTGTGGGCTAGGATTAAAAAAAAATGTCAAGACTGCATCTAGAGATGCAAGGATGCACCTTATGCAATTCAAGATTTTACATCGATTCTATTGGACCCCCTCTAGATTGGTCATATAGGATTGTATAGGATAGGATACAGATAGGATACAGACCCACCTGCTGGTGATGCCAATCAGAAGATGCGGACACAACCCATGTTGGTGGTGTGTTAAGATCCAAGAAGTTTGGTTGAGGGTTCAGAGTTTTATGTGTGACACTCAAAATATTGGGCACTCAAATTTCATTTAGTCCCAGACTCTGTATTTTTGGCAATGGAGCGGTCATTAATATAGGGAAAAAATACATACAGAAATTGGGTCCTAGCTGATGTTATGATTGGCAGACAGGTCATTCTTAGGGGATGGAAGTCAGCTGGAGCGCCCTCATTTCAAGAGTGGTGCACAGAGATGGGCAGGTTAGCAGCATTTGCAAAAATGTCATATAGTAGGCTAGGCAACCTGGGTTTATTAAATAAAAATTGGGGCAGCTATTTAGCCTTTTTAGAAGGCTCTCGGGGAGGGGCTATGGAGAGAGTTTTGTAGTTTTAAATGTTTTTGGAAGTATAATTTTATACTCTGGTTGTACATTATTTATGTTTGTGTGTCATTGTCATTTTATATAATTTGATTCCACACTGTCCATTCTACATTTCTTCCAGTGTACACTGATGGCTCAAGAAACCCAAAGACAGGATGAACAGGAGCAGTGTTTTATATTCCAGAATTTAGGATTGGTAATTATGGGAGATTAACAGATGGGACATCATTGTACATTGCAGAAATGGGAGAAATTCAAATGGCACTTAGTTGGGTAGAGGAAGTGATCCAAAATAAAGTTGTGATCTGTTCAGATTCTGTGGTATCAATTCGTAGCCTTCACACATATCAGTCAAGTCGATGTGATATCATTACAGAAATAATTATCATACTGTATAGATTAAAGCAGGTGGGCACTGCAGTCCATTTGGTATGGATACCAGCACACATTGGAGTACCGGGAAATTAAAAAACTGATAAAATTGCTAAAGAGTCACTCAGACTGGACAATCCTACTTTAACAGTCCAACTAAGTAGGGCAGAAGGGAAAAGCATAATTTTGGAAGCTAGTAACAGTAAATGGCAGAAGTATTGGAACATTGTAAGACAGAACAACATTTTTATAATATACTAAACAATACAAGATCAAACAAATTCATACAAAACTTAAGTAGAGAAGAACAGATCAGTGTACAAATATGCTGATATATTTCGAGGGATAGCCTCTTTTCTGCAGTTATTGCATCTGGCCAAAAACTCTCTTCTATTTTAATACACCTTGATACCAAACACATATTTCTAGCTCTGTTGCTCCAAAGATGAACTAATGAGATAAGGGTGAGTCTTACCTAGTTTGAAAAATCATCAAGTGTGAATTATCAAAGAGTTTAGAAAACAGAATTTATTGTAAAAGCTCATAATAATCTGTGCTAAGATCTCGTCAGAAGAACAGTTGAGTTACAACATTTATTGCTGCAATGCAGACAAGGTATTTCATCAATAACATGTATTCATCCACTACCGTTATATAGAAATTGTTATATAAAATTTGGCAGGCTCTCCTTTGGTACAGCAATTCTGTTTTGCAACATGGTAGCGATCATTAACCAAAGTACAACCCAGCAGTAATAACAGTCTATGAGGCTGAGGTCTTGCGTGGATCATCTGCTTCTCACCTATTTTAATAAGACGGAAGTACAAAGGGTAGGGTGCTCGTGCATACTTATGTATGCATGTTCACAAATGTACACAAGCTGGGGCTCCTGGTAACATAATGCACATTTAGATTCAATTCCAGAAAAAAACGATATAATAAAAAATAATTTAAGCTAGAATTATACCTTTTGATAACTGAGGAAATAATCAAGGACCATGTAAATGGGCTAATATAAAGAAAAGCTGAAAGAAGGTGTGCAGGGAATAAACAGTAATTGATTAATTACTCGCAGTGGAATATAACCTGTCAGGGGAGAATGTGAGGCCTAAACATCACCTTTACCTGTTTGATGTTTAATCTTAAAAAATATAGATTCTATGCTTACACAAGGACATACAAACCTTAAATAGAGCTTAATGATGTAGCCGCATTAAAAGATCACAGTCATTACTGGGTTATTTGATTTTCATATGCAGGTTCAGAAAATGATTATTAGAACAGTTTAATTATTCACATCTTAGATATCTTAACTCATGAAAGTGCTGAACGTAATTCAAGTATAAAATGTATCCACTCTGGTGTGTCAACAACTGCAAAAAAATGAAACACCCTGAGTTTGATATTCTATGTGTAATTGTGCTAGTAATATGCACTAAAATTAGTTAATCAGTCATTTTTAACCCTCCAAGCAGTAATTATAAAAACAATGAATGTCTGTAAGGAGCATTGAAAAGACAAAACAACTAAAAGATCCTCCTGCTTTTATGTGAATACACACAATTATACAAATACATTGGATATAACAAAATGTGGCACACGTGAATTTCAAGTAAATAACACACACAAAAGGCAGTTCAATCAGGCTCTCTCTTTCATGTTCTGTCGATCTCACAAGATGCTTTCCATCCTCATATTGTCAGTCATTAAGCTAGATCTATGTATGTACTGTTTTCCGCTTTGGGGCCATTATCCTTGTGGTTCCCTGCATCCTCAGCTTCATTCTCCTCTTCTGCTCTTTTTCCCAGCATTCTCAGTGGCCATAGGAGTCCATGCTGGGTATGTTCAGGTTTTTGACAACACGGCCCATTTTTCTCTTTAGTCAGGAAATAGAGCAGTGCATTTAGCCAGGCATTGAAGGAGGCCAGAGGTCGAGTAATTTTATAACAGATGGAGACCATGCGCAAGGTATGGCACTGCACATTGCTTGTAATTTTCAGCAACAAGAAAATGGTGCGAGTGACATGGAAGGGGAAGAAGCAAAGGGCAAAAAGTAAAGTGATAGTGATTATGGTTTTGATGGACTTGCGACGCCTGTTCACGTAAGGTGAATGGGCGCCCAAGATGATAGACATGCCCTCTCCAGCTATTCCAGCCACACTTTCACGGCCTGTCTCACTCCTGACTCCTTGAAGATGGGGTTGAGAGTTCAGTGTCCGAAATATTGTTAACACTACACGGGAGTAGCACCAGGCAATGATGCTAAATGGCACAAAAAAACCCAAGAAATGAAGTGTGATCCCATAAGGAACGTAATCATGGAACTCCCTATCAATTGCATCATCCCAGCAATTATTGAACACCTCCTCCCTTGGATTCGTGCCTTTCCCATTTACAACTGCTCCCAAAATCCCTTGATGCCCTCTACGTGGCAGATACTGAGTCTGTGCAAAACGGAAAATTGGACATGTTAGTGCAAAAACAGCAATCCATACCAAAACACAAGTCCCCTTCACTGCTCGTTTCGTTTCCAATGTAATGGTCTTCATAGGGTGACAGATACCCAGGTAGCGATGCACTGAGATGCAAGTGAGGAAGAAGATGCTGCAGTAGAGATTGAAGTAGAATAAGAAGCGCACCAGGCGGCACATGAAGTCTCCAAACACCCAGTCATCATGCATGACGTAACTGGCCACCAGGAAGGGCAAGGATAAACCATACATGAAGTCTGTTGTGGCCAGGTTCACCATGTAGATCAGGGACGCATTCCAGCGTCTAGTGTGTCGAAAGGAAAGGTATAGAACCACAGAATTAAGGGTGATACTGAAGACAAAGGTAAAGGAGTAGCAAATGGGTAAGAAAATGTACTTGTAGGACTCATCAATATTGCAGGGGCCAGTGATAGAAGAATTTTGTGAGGAAGAAAGCTGGGTGTCTGCCCCATTTCCATTTTCAAATAAAACAGTAGGTACACTTGTCGTCATTGTTGGCTAGTTCTTAATCGATGCTTTGAGAGCGGCCCTGTTTCATCCTCCCATTCTGTGCTTCTGAAACCCCCTCTTCTCCAAACTCCAATGAACAAATTCAGAATTTGCTTGAATTGCCCTTAATCTCCTCCTCTTTACCTAGTTTAACATCTGTGAAAGACACGTAACGTTGTTAAGAACATGTCAGGATAACTGAAAAAATTGTTAAAACGTTTGTAATTTTCAAACTAGCCTTCATGTCATTCCTTACATATCCCTGTACTCAATCTTTCTAGCTGTTTCCTACATAACCCTCTTGCTTACTCTCTCTTTCTACCCCTCTTCTAATCCCCCTTTCTCTTTCACAACCCTTGGTACTGTTTGCGCATAGGTATATATGCTGCTGATTCAGACCCTTTACACTTCATTAACCCATCAAACAGTAACCACACATCCCCTTTATGTCCTATCTTCTATCTGCCCCTCACCCAACCCGTCCCTCTCATCATGTCACTCCACCCCATTCCTCTTTCCCGCTGTCTCCAAAAAAATAACTGATAAGTGTTCATTGCCAGCCTACGGTCGATTGAAATTTCCAGTCTTTGTCAAACTACACCTAAGCTCCTTCTAGTTCCATTTACGATACACAGTGTACATTGTTTGAGACTCTGTTCACAAGCGATATCATGGCTATCTCTACCTCCTAGTAAACTTAGCACACAGCTGACTGAGTGCATAGTGAATGGCTTATTGCCCATCACTTGTGAGATTTATAAGACACTATGTCAATAGATCAGTGAGTACCTGAAGGTCAATAAATGACATTAAAATAGCATGGCTTGTCTTCATAAATAAAATTAAAAAACAACCCTTGTTAAAAATCAAGTTACATACATATTAACTCTGTGCAGTAGAGCTGAAAACTGTGGTTAAAGTAAAGAGACAAGACCAGTTTGTACTGTAAATACATATAAATATATTATCTTTACTTTTAATTTAATGGTGTATCTAAACAAACTTTCGTACTTACTACTGCAACACACAGCAGACACATGAACATCTAACCACACCTGTGGGATCAGATTATGAGGCGTTGAAAAATGGATCAATAATCTTACCTGTTTAATAGATGGTTGAATTATGATAAATGTGGTCCTTTTTCAGACAAGCAAAGAGTCTTTGTATGAATGAAACCTCAGAAACACCTCGGTTTCAACTGAAACAATATCAACCAACTTGACTATCAAGCAAAATACAGATAGGCAGTTCAGAATAGCATATTTAGATGCATTGTTAGCTTCGTCCAGTCATTTACCCGTGAATCTAGTCAGCTCTTTCACCTCAGCTGTTTCTCATAGCTATTTTGACCGTTCTCTCAATTCAACCCACATTGGTCATCTTTTGCTTCATGATCTGTCCCTCCCTCTTTCTTTTTTCCTCTATTAGTGCTGAGCTGGCCTTTTGACAAAACAAAATCTTGCTAGGCACAACACACATACACAGATTCACATAACTGAGCAAATTTACCTCCACAAACAATGCTCACATACATCATTATTGAAATCCCTTTTATTCCACAAAATAGTATTTCAGTATTTCACAAGCAGTGACAGAAACAATCCAGTCATGAGATGCTTGGCAATGTATAGTATTTAACATCACACATATTTTGTATTTTTCCAAATAGTATTTCATGATTTATGTAACATTTCAAGCTTTACATACATGACTTTGGCACTCAAACAAATTAAAGTAATATACTGTAGAGCAAGGGAGTATGGCATGCCATATATTGTCCTTCGTTACATATATTGCTTTATCTGCCAAGCAATTCAAGCAGTACAAATGTAAACTGCTGTTGATTAAATTACAGCCATAAGATGATTAATAATAATGTAACTATGAAGTGTCTGAGGTTGTTAAAAGGTTAATTGACTTTACAAACAGTTTGATTGTGGGATGAGGTTCCTCCTCAGCCAGCAACAGCACCTCATCAGTGTCTTAACATTGTGTATATATATATCTATATATATATATATATAGATATATATATCAAAAACCTTAATACAAAGCTAAAATCAAAAACCTTAATACAAATTTGCAAATACTAACAAGATCTTTTGAAGTGACGATGGAGTGCTTTTCACAGTCTGCAGGTCATTTTCTGTTCCTTAAAAGAAACAATTATTTTGACCGTACATCAAAGTGATGTCATATCTTGTACCTCCAGTAGCAGCGCATCCTGCTCTGTCCTCAACTGGTCCCTTGTGAGAAGTCGACCCACCAGCTCTGAACTGAAGTCTGCATACACACACACACACACACACACACACACACACACACACACACACACACACACACACACACACACACACACATTTATTCACAACTGATGGTTCTTTCATGACTGCAACATTAAAGTTTATGTTTTGGCTGTTTTCTTACCATGAATGTCTTTGCTTAGTGATGTCCTCAATGCTTTCAACTCCTTCAAGCTCCAATTCTTCAAGTCACTTTGCTCGTAATGCTCTCTTTCTCTGACAGCTTCACTGGGAGGTATTGTCTACAAAATGGTTTAATGTTTTGCATTTATATCATTTACATATACAGAATACTGTAATTAGCATGGTATATACATAACTAATACAAATACAGAATATATCAAATAATACATAATCACTTAAGGTTGCACACTTGCAGCAAAGGGCATGCTGCAAGAAGTCAAAAAATAGTGAAACACATGCCACTCTACAGATAATCCACCATGCCAGCTGGTTTGTATATGTGCTCAGCTCTAACCTGTTTTTGCTCCAATCTCAACTTGTGTCTGAGTAGACTGAGTGCAGCTCTGACATCATTCTTGAACCCTCCTGATTTGGCTTTCTTAGTTGATGTCGAGTTTGAACCTTGCTGCTTCTCTGTCCTTTGCCTGCTACCACCATTACTGGACTTCTGTGCTACCTGAAAAATGTAATAAAGTACATAGCAGAAAATTGTGAATCTCAGCAAAGATTTATTGAAGTACACTAAGAGATATCTACATTGTCATTACACAGGCATATAGAGTATTACAGTATATGCAATTTATATATATTGAACCTCTTTCTTTGCCTCTATTTCCTCCTCTTCCTCCTCACTTTCACTGTTGTTGATGAAACAGAGCTGTAGATTCATTTGGCTCTGGACCCTACAATAATAAAGCATGACTGTTATTGCTATTATTCACATTCTAAAAAGTTGCACAGAACAGAAGATATTTAAAACTGTAGCACCTTGATGTTAGAGCAGTAAGACGACTGTTGCAATCATCCTCCGTGTCTTCATACATTTCCCTGTGACTCCTCAGCCCTCTGATTTCTGGCCAATCAACCGTCAGGCTGTCCAAGTCCTGCAGAACCACATTTAGTATAAACTATGTTACCATTTTCTCAAGAAAATTTGAGAGGTGCTTACTTGTGCAAAAACTTGTCAACTAGACTTGCACAGGTATTCTAAGCGGCTTTATTGCACTGCTTTGCAGTGTCTAGAGAACAAGCACAGTTTTCATTGTTTTATTGATGTATTTCCTTCTGATACATGAAGTTGGACTGACATGTTGAACGGCTTGTGCCTTTTTTAAAACAGCCAGTAGGCTTTGATTTGTATCACAGCCCACACATACAATCACACACCCCTGCTGCTTCTCATGCCAGAGCCAGTGTATGGAGAAACTGAGAAGCTATCTCAATAATCTGACCACATTTCCACTGATTTGAGAACCAAACGATGATTTAACTACTACATTACCAGCTGACAAATCAAACACAGCTTACAAAGAGGCTGGAGCCATTGAACAAGTCAATGCAGATGATTGAGAAACAAGTGAGTAAAAGATCACAAAATGTCAATGTTTTGAATCACAATACACTAAAACATAAAGAAAAAGAACACTTGCTCGTGCTGAACATCATAAGATATCTCAGAAAAACACCTGCTTTAAACACATCAATAAACTTTCAGTGCATCCAAACCCTGCATTGGTGCGTTTTATTTAGAAGTGATCATTCCTATGCCATATTCCATTTGAAGACTGCGAGAGCTTCAGAGGGCTGAAAGATAACTGTGATAATGGTAAATCAGTATTCCTTCTTTAGGTTATTCTTATTGGAAATTCTGTTTGGAATGAGCCTAAAGCTTCTTTCGAAGTGCCCTGCCAAGGCATCACCAGCACTGGTGAGTATGTCATGATTTTGCTTGGGTTGTTTTAGCCAGAAAAGAAAGACTATTGATTTTAAATGCTTATATCTTCTGAAAATGAATTTTGTTGGCATTTAGAAGTACACTAGCATATAGATGACCTTCAAGCTAGTAGATATGGACTGCAATCAGCAAAACCTTCATTTTCATATTATGGGGTCATTAAAGCCAAATCTACTAGAATTGGGAAAGACTGAAATCTCCCAAACTGGTCAAGATAAACTTCAATAATATATTTGAAATTAGTAATAATATCAGACAACAATGGTATCATGAATTTTGCTTCTCTAGTTCAAATCACCCACAGACAAATATTTTTTTTTCAGGCAGGTCGATCTAATGTGCATAAGCCTAGAAAACAATTTATTGTGGCAATGTACCGTCAACGCTCTCAAATACTCAAGGCATACCAGTGACTTGAGTTCTGGCCAGTCTGAAATAATTAAATTTTTTCAATCATTCACAACTTTAAAGTATTTGACCATCTTTATTTTCATTCAGACCTTTTCCCTCAGTCTTCGTTGCTCTTGTTGCTTCTCAAGTTCAGCAATACGAAGGCTCAGATCCTCCCAGTGCATGATTGGTAAGCCCAGGTCATCTTCAGGGTATCTCTCTTGCCAAACCAAGGCCGCCCCTTCTGAGTCCTCCTCTGTTTCATCACTCTCTTTCTCATCTCCTCTCTCCCGCTCTTTTTCCTTCTCTCCATCCATTCTTAAGGTCACTAAGAAAAAAAGAGTAAAGAGGGCAAGATGAGGCCTCTGTGGATCAAGAAAATAATATTTCAGGCAAAGAATGATGCGAGAATGTTGTAATTATTTAAAGCCATATGTTCATGGCGGCACAAAGAGGGAAGCTGCATCTCCGATGGGTTTACTCAAACGATTGTTCCCTCAACATCTGGACTGTATTACATGACACAGTATATGCAGGAAAGATTGAATAATTTTGGTGAAAAAAATATCCAACACTTTAATGTCTCCTTGAGACGTTACAACATTACGAACAATGTAACGACTTAAATTAGGCTTAAATTATCAATAAGGAAACATTTATGCATTTCTGAATTTATCAATTCCATTTTTTTTTTAAGTCTTAGCAATTTGCCTGGAGTTAGCCTGTGGCCACGTATTGCACTGACACGATGCTTCAAAAAGGTATTGTATCGCTTAATTTATTTCCTTAGATGCATTTTTACCTGTATCTTTTTGGGTGTTTGCGCACGTTCTTTCCATGCGCTATCAAACAAGTAAAAACACACGCGTTCCCATGTTTTTCTTTTGAGTTTAAAACTTCTTTCCTTTCGTGCTGTCCCGTTAACGCGCCCTCTTCGTATTTTCCTTATGCTTTTTCACTGGTTTCATCACACGAGATTAAGTTTCTTTCTCTTTTCCCCGCTTAAACTCCAGCTAAGTGCTCTTTAGGGAGTTATCTTGTGTGAGTTTTCCCTCTGATTCTACCGTATTTTGTCCCATAAAACTCCTCAATGCAGACTTGGAAAACTAAGGAATTTGGCGACGTTTTGTTATGGGGAGAGAACATGAAGGGTGGAGAATAAGAAAAGAGTCATACAAGAAGTAACCGCTGCTGGTGTCCAGTTTCAGTCACTTGCAATTATCATTACGAGTGTTTAGTACACAAATATCTTACAATTGTCCACAAGACTGCAGTTTGTCAAGTCTTATTTTTACTAAGAAATTACTAGCTATTTTTTATTTTTATTTTTTTGGAGTTAAAAGCGAGTCTACACATGCGTGACATATAACAGAGCTAAATAAAAAATATGTATGTGAGAATTGTGTTTACTGAAAATTTCGTTCAAGTCTGTTTGCAAAATATAATTTAAAAATGACTTGTTCACGGTACACTTTAATGCCTTCGTTTTAGGCATTTACTTTGTCTTAGAAAGATATATGAAATGACGATCAGTTAAATGTTGACTGGGATGGAAGTGGTTTTGTAGCGGACATTCGGTGTTACTTTCGAATCCGAATGTTGTTGATTTAAAAGTTTGTTTCAATCTGTTTATGACGTTGCACTGTGCTGTAAAGTCTGCTTCCGCTTCCTCTGAGGTCAGCTGATTTGATCGGGTGACTGTTGACATCGATCTCGCCGAGACGTGTAAAACTAAAACAATAACGCAGGTGGCTTCAAAAAGTACAAATGACGGCCGTGTAAGGTTTATTTAATTTGAAACTGTCCTCAGACATCTCAAGGTAACAGAAATCTGGAAAGTATTTATTAGAAAAATGGCTTCTTTACTTTTTTGCGGTCCTAAACTGGCAGCATGTGGACTGGTCTTAAGCATCTGGGGTGTCATTATGCTGGTAAAGACAAGTATTATCTCTTGGTGACGTATTTTCACTTGATAAAAGTATTTTTAAATTAAAATAAAATATTCTCAATTTGTTCTACGCATGCGCGTACACATGTTGAAAGACCACTAAATACATAAGTGCATTCTATGTTAAAATTTTAAGAACAACCAAATAACACATTTGAAATTGCAATTATTTTGTACAGTCTTACTTTTTTAACTATAATATTAATCAGTGAGTTGCCCTGGCATGGTAAAATCACTTAATACGTCAGATCAATGGAAGAGTGCTAATGATGGGAAATGTAACAGCTCCATGCCATAATCAAAGTTTCCTGTTTTCTACTTTTCTCTTAGGCAGTGCTGGGGATTTTCTTCACCACACATTCAGCCGTGCTCATAGAAGACGTGCCTTTTACAGAGGAAGACATGCACAACTTGTGAGTTTCTTTTGCCATGTGCTCATTTAGTCAAACTGGAAAATTATTTGTGTCTAGCTAGAGAATGTCACATGTATTCACAAGACTTTATGACAGAAGCTATAACAGTTTTTTTTTTTTTTTTTTTTTTTTAATGTTTTTCCATACAAGGCCCCACTATTTCCTCTTTATGTTCAAAAGTGATATAAGCCGATTCTGGTACACACAGCATGCAAAAACCAATGAGAAAACAGTTACTGCCAGTTGTACCATTTATGTGAAGGACTGCAAATATATGCACTCCAAATGCTTTTTAACGATTTTACCATGAAAAGACTAACTTTTTTTTTTCTTCTCACATTACAGGGAGACACCATTGCAGAGCATTTATAAACTGTACAACCAAGTTGGATACAATTGCTTCATTGCAGCAGCGATCTATGTGTTAATAGGATTCTTGTCATTTTGTCAGGTTCGCCTCAACAAACGCAAGGAATTTCTGGTGCATTAGCACTGCCTAGTGATTGGAGTTTAACCATACTTCTAACTTCCTTTCATAAAGTGTGAGATTGACTTTATGATTAACCTGTACCTCACTAATATGACATTTTTGTTGTTGTCATCATGGTTGTTGTGCTATTCTGAGCTGCGGATTCCAGATTTTGCCTTTACAACTATAGAGTACATTTTGTATAATTGTGAGCCATTTTCAGACTAGAACATTTTAAAGGGCCTCTAGTTGGTTATAAAGAAAGATTTGAAACTGTAAATACATCAATGGTATTAGAACATTTTTCTATATATAAGAAATAGACTTTTCTGTACTTAAATATACATTATGTAGAGGGTGTTCATAATGTAACAAAGTCAGCACGTATTTTCCTATAGCTGCTATGTACTATGATGCTGTAACAAGTAACTCTCTTCATCTGGAAAAAGACTGAACTTGATATCAACTCTATAAATGATTTGCATTTCATGAATCAACAATCAAGAAATATTAATGGGAAAATCATATTGAGAAAAAAAATAAAAAATATTTACATAAGCACACCAAACTATTTCTGCTTA
Source organism: Xyrauchen texanus (assembly GCF_025860055.1). Classification (NCBI taxonomy): domain Eukaryota; kingdom Metazoa; phylum Chordata; class Actinopteri; order Cypriniformes; family Catostomidae; genus Xyrauchen; species Xyrauchen texanus. The sequence goes on along the minus strand of NC_068276.1, from coordinate 23,264,716 downwards.
CTCAAAAGCTCCTGATAAAGCTGCTAGTCTCAGCTGTGTCTTGGCAAGGCACTCTTGGTTTTATTTGCATTTGTGTTCATCTGCTTCACAGAAGATTATCAGAGTCGAACCATTGGACTTTCAAACATCATGAACATCCTATTTTGCTGGTGACATTTGCAAAAAGATAAATAAAATCCACTAATGTGATAATTCTCCCCAGATTTATTTGTAACTAAATATTAAGATGTTTAGGGGAAATGCAACAGACAGTATGTTTACATTTCCTGTCAAAAATGTAGTATAGAGGAGTTGCAGCAACAAGGATTTTTACTTTATTAGTTAATCTCACTGGATTTTTGTAATCATACATCAAGAGCCAAGTGTATACCAAAATACATTTTTCTCTAAATGGTGATGCTGTTTTCTATGCGGCTTGGACACAGATAAAGGTACTGTAGTTCTAGTCCCTCATTCTCAGACATTATTTGCTCCTCCAATACTTTTAGCTCCTTTCTGAATTTGTCAATTATCTTCAAAGCAGCAGGCTCAGTAAAGTACTGTTCCACATACTGCCCCACTGGGATCTGAGAAAAAGAAAAGAAACATAGTGAGCAATTATAATTTTATTTAATGATTTAAAGCTAATTTTATTTTTTATGGGGCCATTTATTTATTTTTTTGGATTCGCATAGCCTGATGCTTCATGTTAATCCATTATGCTTAGTTTCTCTTGCACAATTATATTGTAATTTATGAGGCAACAACAAAGTCAGCAACAAGGCAAAGTTGTCACCGCACTGTTGACCTACTGCATCTGGCTGTGCCCGGCCCAAATGCCATGTGATGGCCATCTGCACACAGGACTGGCTGATATCAGGGAGTGTGTCCATGATCAGGCCCATGGTAACAGCATCCTTATCTCTTGGTGGGGACTGCCGCATGGTGCAGGGAGTATTGGGTACCCATGCGCACCAATCAAACTACATCATAGAGCGAAAGAAAGATCAGAAGCGAGACCATAGATTACAAGCAGCACACTTTATGTAAATAATAAACACCCAATGTGTTTTGTAGCCACATGGTTTCAATGTATTAGGCCAAAAATAACTTTGGTTCTTAAAGGTATTAAGACGGCATTATATACCTGTCCGTTGTTGGTGGCTGCATGCTGTGCTGTGCTGGTGAAGATCACCACACTCAACAGGGTGATCAGCCCTTCTTTGCTCTTTAGCTCACTGGCTAGACCTAGACACAAGAAAGGTCAAGACTGTTTTCTATGTAACTAGATAGTTCATATTGATGATTCACACAACAAGGACCATTCATTGGAAACGGTTTTGAAATCTGTTATTTTTGTGTATTAGCAAATATCCCTCTTTAGCCATGTCACGTTTTCACTTTGTACTTCCCTTGGTGACCACATGAGGGCACTGTATCTTTTTCCATTTTTGGTAATTAGACTTAATTTAGTTAATTTTCCTGTTGTCTCATCTCCTTTACTTTATTTAGTAGGTGTATTTGCCTGTCAACGTGTGTCTTTTGTGAGGGGTTTGACATGTTTGTGTGTGTTGTCATTTTTTTAAAAACTTTTTTAAATGTATATGATCATGCCTAAATAAATACACTGCACATGGTTTATAAATTTATCATTTATCCGCTATTGTTACAGGACCCTTGTTGTCCTATTATTGACTCAGGCCTTTGAGTCCAATGATATGAAAATGCAGTTGCACACTCATTGTTTACCAAAATTAGGCACATCCACAAAGCCCTCCATAGCCACATCCTTAATCCAAGCCTGAAGTTCTGCATCCTTTTCCACTTCACTATCACTCTTGTAGTACAAGGAAACTATTCCTGAAACAAAGCTGAGAGAAAAGGAGTACTTAAAGATAGGAATAAACAGGTCTGAGTTCAAGAGTAGGGCCATCATTATTTTATACTGATGTCATTTGTATAGAGTTTCAGTCATGTGTAAATGTGATGTCTGTATGATGTCTAGAATATATATTTCACAGCTACATTAAAAAAGATGAAGGAAGCTCATTATCTTATTTGTAAAGATTACTTTTGAATCACATCCCACAGCATCAGGGCATGGTCCCTGTAGAAATAGCCACTCAGTTTAGTAACCCCTCTGTCCAAGAAGTCTAATTTAGGCTGCAGGGAGCGATAGGTCAGTACTTCATACTCCCTCTGTGCCAGAATCAAGAGTCCATCTCCACCTGTTGATACCACCTAAAAACACAATTTAAGACCAAGAAAGTGAGCTAAGTATACAGGTATTTCGCAACAAGCCCTGAAAATCAGTAAACCCTCTGGATTTTCTGAACGTTTTAAACTCGGGGCATATTGTAAACATGTTACATAGTGTGTGTGTGTGCATTTGCCTTTTTTTTGTAATTTATTGTTTAAAGATGTTCACCCTTTTGAAGATGCCATCAGGCGAGATGAGCTGTGTTCTGCCACGACAGTTAATCTCAAGTGTATACCTCAGGTGGGGAGTCAACAGCTGCACAGAGATAAAGAGTGAGAGAGTGAGAAATCAAAAAGTAGTAGGAGAGGACATACTGAAATAGAGAGTGAAGAAGACCATTAACAAATATGGTGCAACAGGACAGTTTAATATATGAAGTGATTTTAATGTAATTAAAATATTTTTGTATAATGAGTGAATGTTGTCTTAAGCAACTGGTTTCTTTATTATATTTGCACAGATATCTCTCATATCACTTCATGGGCACTTTCATCTCGCATAAAAAATGTAAATGTGCAACCCTTTAATTGTTGCATTAATGAGCTATTTCTTCCTGATCTAATTCTTAAAATGAGTTGTGTATGTGTGTGTAACCTAATGTAGTCAGGTTAATTCATGTTAAAGGGATTGTTTACCCAAAAATGAAAATTCTCTCATCATTCACTCACCCTCGTGTCATCCCAGATGTGTATGACTTTTTTTAGAGAGAAGATTTTTAGAAGAATATTTCAGCTCTGCAGATCCATATAATGCAAGTAACTAGGTGCCAAAATGTTAAAGCTCCAAAATCCATATAATTAACATTGTACTCCAGACAACTCTGGTGGTTAAATCCATATCTTAAGAAGCGATTTGATAGGTGTGGGTGGGAAACAGATCAATATCTAAGTACTTTGTTTTACTATAAATCCTCCTCCCTGCTCAGTAAATCTCCACTTTAACTTTCACATTCTTCTTCTTGTGTTTTTGGTGATTCACATTCTTTGTGCATATCACCCGCTACTGGCAGGGAGGAGAATTTATGACAAAAAATGACTTAAATATTTATCTGTTTCTCACACAAACCTTTCATATCATGTATAAACACACATATTTAACCACGGGAGTCATATGGATTACTTTTATGCTCCTTTAATGTGGATTTTGGAACTTAACATTTTTGACACCCATTCACTTGAGATGTGTGGACCTATAGAGCTGAAATATTCTTCTAAAAAACTATCCCTTTAAATAATAATTTTTGACTTGAATTAAATCAGCTAATTTAGATTATGTAAGCACATGAAGAACATTTTTTGTGTATTCATGTAAAACTCAAATCAATATTTGATGTTGATTTATTTACTTATTTTGTAATGTAGAAAGAGGAATCCACAGTCAGATGGTCATTATAATCACAATGTAGACACTGACAGGGTGATCAGGACCCAACAAGAAACATTTTCTTAGTCATTACTTGGTCAACTTTCAAGCTTAGAGTAAAATCATGCTTTGAAACAGGCAAATGTCTCTTTCCAACACAGTAAATCCTGTAGACATTCTCTAACCTTATATATAGGGTGAACAGCAGGTAGTTGTCGCAGTGTGGCCACACAGATCACTTCGATCATTAAGTGTGTGCGTAGCAGATGTGATAACACTTGAAAGATCTGGAACTCAGCGTGACGAACCCATATCTTAGCCAATAACCAGGCAAGAGGTGGGTCACTAGGAAGGAATATAGGTGTGTCCTTATCGGGTTTCTGCTCAAGCTAAAAGAAAGGGGGAAGATCGATCAAGCAATTCTTCTTATTCTTCACATTTAGTTTCAGGTGCCCCCCCCCCACCTCCTCCCCCTCTGACACACCCAAATCAGGTCTCGCAGGACACTCTATTATGAGTTGAATGAGCTGTATTCGATTCATTTTGTGCAGTGATAGGGGGCTGCCAGTAGCTGAAAACTCTGCTTTAAATTAATCTCAGATTATTATGATACCAGATTAACAATAAAGTATTCCTGTGTAGATAGGTCTCTCTCAAAGAATCCCTGTGAGTAAAGCAACTGCGAATAAAGTAAAGAAGCACAACAAATGAGTTGCTCTGTAGTGAGTTTTACCTGTATAGCAATGGGAATGAGGCCGTTTTCAGGGTGCTCATACAGTAAGCAGAGTGGGGCAGCTATGTACTGCTTCTGGTCTCTGATTGTATTGGCAGGAATGCCATCCAATATAGCATAATCAACCAGGAATACATTCCCTTTCTTCAGTAGAAAACACAAAGAAACATGAGATTCACGGTTGTAAAAAAGAAAGAAAAATCCATTCTACTGCTGCAACAGTATTGCAGTATATATTCTAATATAACAAACCACTTATCAATGGTGCACACCAAACTCTCACCTTGAGTTCCTCCTTCAAAGTGGTTGTTGGAGTCAGAGAGGGCTGCACCATGTCTCCAGAGACAGGGAAATTAGAGGGCAGCACCCTGCACCTCTTAATCATCCGTGGATTTGAACCATTGAGGAATTGGTAACCAATAAATCTATCTTCTCTCCAGTGCTCCATGGTGTATTCTAATCAGAATATTCATCACAGAGTCAAGTTATTCATTTAATCATTTTAATACCTTTCTGTGTATGAACAGTTAAGATACTGATCTTAAATTGAACATGATTAGAAACTACTTGAAATTACTTAGAATAGCTGCATAACATTTCCTTGACATTTGAACAAAGTAAATTGTGCTTACTCAGCCACAACATAAAAACCTCCTGCCTAATATCGTGTAGGTCCCCCTTGTGCCGCCAAAACAGCTCTGACCCGTCAAGGCATGGACTTCACAAGACCTCTGAAGATGTGGTATCTGGCACCAAGACGTTAGCAGGAGAACCTTTGAGTAATGTAAGTTGTGAGGTGGGGCCTCCATGGATCGAACTTGTTGGTCCAGCACATCCCATAGATGCTCAATCGAACTGAGATCTGGGGATTTGGAGGCCAAGTCAACAACTTGAACTCTTTGTTATGTTCCTCAAACCATTCCTGAACAATTTTTGCAGGTGCAAAATTTGGCATGGTGCATTATCCTGCTGAAAGAGGCCACGGCAATCAGGGAATACTGTTGCCATGAAGGAGTGTGCGTGGTCTGCAACAATATTTAGGTAGGTGGTACGTGTCAAAGTAACATCCACGTGAATGCCAGGATCCAAGGTTTCCCAACAGAACATTGCCCAGAGCATCACACTGCCTCCAGCGGCCTGCCTTCTTCCCATGGTGCATCCTGCTGCCATCTCTTCCCCAGGTAAACGACGCACACACCCCCGGCCGTCCATGTGTTCTAAAAGAAAATGTGATTCATCAAACCAGGCCACCATTTGCCATTGCTCCATGGTCCAGTTCTACCACTCACATGCCCATTTTAGGCACTTTCGGCAGTGGACAGGGGTCAGAATTGGCCAGTGCATGGCTACGCAGCCCCATATGCAGCAAGCTGTGATGCACTGTGTGTCCTGACACCTTTCTATTGTGGCCAGCATTACGTTTTTCAGCAATTTGTGCTACAGTAGCTCTTCTGTGTGATCGGACAATCAGTGAGCCTTCAATCAATGAGACTTGGGTGCCCATTACCCTGTCACCGGTTGTCCTTCCTTGGACCACTTTTGGTAGGTACGGGAACACCCCACAAGACCTGCTGTTTTGGAGATGCTCTGACCCAGTCGTCTTGCCATCACAATTTGGCCCTTGTTAAGTCGCACAGATCCTTACGCTTGCCCAATTTTCCTGCTTCCAACACATGAAATTCAAGAACTGACTATTCACTTGCTGCATAATATATCCCACCCCTTGAGAGGTGCCACCATTGTAATGAGATAATAAATGTTATTCCCTTCACCTGTCAGTGGTTTTTATGTTGTGGCTGATCAGTGTACAAGCTTATTAAAATCATACAAAGTATATTAAAGTAAAAACGGACCAGACAGTTCTATAACAAGGACAAATTCAGTGAAGAGATGCAGGAGAATACTGATTAAACTAGACTTTGAAACTGGAAAGGTGTGAGCTAAGCCATACTTTTTAATATTAAAATACGCCAGAGTGAAATTTCCATAGAAGATGAACAGTATTCATCTATATGATGTATGGTCTAGTTGAGGCAGAACATAACAGTGGTTAGACTCGTCTCTACTTTTATCCAAAACAAGGAGCCTTTGACATGCAGCTAAGAGGTTACATAACAGAGTGACATGTTCTGGGAAGAGAGCTTACAGAGAATGAAGCAATTTCCTCAAAATCATTAAAAGTAGCTTAATACTTGGACAATTTGCATATTTTGTGAATTTATGTGGTAAATAACTGGAGTAATTAGGGGAAAAAATGTTGACAGTTCAGAACAAGTGACTGTACCAGCAATAGGGCTTCTTAACTTCCAGAAGATCCTTTTGAAGTCATCCAGGTCATCCCAGGACTTTCCAAACTTGATTGCCAGTTTTTTCAGCGAGAGCTCCAAAAGTCTAAGAGGAGAGGAAGAATGATTTGGTGTTTAGAATAAATGGATGGATGGTTGATGTGATGATGTATGGCTACAGTAACGCGATTTGTTTAAGCTCCTTAAAAAACATACATACATTTACACAGGCCAGCTAGTCACTTTAAAAAAGATGTGATTCTGTGGCGCTCATCAGACACATTTGTTAGTACTGCACATAGCAAATTAACCATAGGTAAACATTGAACAATCATTGAACACAGGAGGTCCATCCATGCATTCTTTACCAAGAATGCAAGGATTTAGTTTAATGTTGACAATTAGAGGAATGTTCCAGGATTGATACAAGTTAAGATCAATCGACAGCATTTGTGGCATAACATTGATTTACACAAAAATGTATTTAGTAACTTTTGAAACTTTTGAAAAAGTGAGTATTTTAACAATCGCTTCCATTTTAAACACCTCACTTTAACCCAGATTTTTGCTTCTTTTAAAAAAAAAAGAGGGATAGGTCAGAATATTTTGTTTGTGGTAATCAATACATGAATTTCAAAGCATGCTTATTCATTTAAACTGGACATTTCAGTAGTTAAGAACATTAACTCACTAGCATCCACTTATTTAAACATTACAGTTGTGCAAAATATGATTTGCATTTTAACTCACGCATAGTGCAGAGATCCCACAAAGTCACTGCGCTTCTCATTGTCGAAGCGGTCATCTTGGGGGAGGTCTGCCTCTGACTTGCAATCAATGCATTTTGGAATCATAGGAGCCCATGCAAGCCATCTAAAAGAAGAAGCAAAGTGTTTAACAGGGATTCTTGGAAGTACATTCCTTACAAAGATTGGAATGCAGTGATGTTCAGTGTATGTAAACTCCAATGAGACCTGTATGTTTTCTGCCTCTCCTGAAGCTCAGCCTTTCTGTGGGCAATCTCTTGTGGCAAGGAGTCCTCACTAAGCTTTTTAGCTATGAGAGAGGGGGGAAGCAGAGATGAGGTTTGAACCATAGTGTCATCTTGTTTTCAGATCAAAATAAACATTTTAGATTCTGGATAACTGACCTGTGCCTTCTCTTAGCTCTACCACCACTCCATCTCCCACTAGCCAGCGGTAACAGGGGAAAGTATGGCTGCATCTTTCACCAGGTATACTGACTTTCACATAACGGCAGAACCAGTTATCCTCCACCCAGTACTTTTGCTTCTCCAGACGCACCAGTATCAGATGACCCAAATCAGCAGCACTTCTGACTATGTAATCATCCACCTTCAAAAACAGGGAAAAGGGAGAAAAAAATTATAACATGCACAAGTTTTTAATCACTTTTTGTGATGATGAGACGATAAGCTATAATGTAAGGACAACACAAATGAGGATTAAAGAAGCTTGTAATGCAACAAAATCCTCTTTAAAGGCATTTAAGTGCTTTAAACTTATACACGTGCACTCACCGCGCCTCTACGGAAGTCTAAGCCTGGATTGTCCAGCACTGTTCTCTCACTCTCTCCTTTTTCCCCAACCAGAGTCACAAAGATATAGTTATTGGTTCCTGAATATTCTGAGGTACCTGTGGCCACCGTCACTTTGTACTCCATCTGCACACACACACACAAACACTCACATTAATAACAAAAAAACAGTATTTTGCAGAGCAATCTGCATATCAGAGCTCCATGACCCATCCATATCTTTCCATATCAGAGCTCCATGACCCATCCATATCTTTCCATATCAGAGCTCCATGACCCATCCATATCTTTCCATATCAGAGCTCCATGACCCATCCATATCTTTCCATATCAGAGCTCCATGACCCATCCAATAGCAATCTATACTCTATGGCCAAAAGTATGTGGACACCCAAACACCAAGATTTCAGCATTTCATTTCACCTTATTTCATGAGTTGTTCCTCCATAACAGCTTCCTCTCTAATGGGAAAGGTTTTTATTGAATTTTGAAACATGGTTGCAGGAATTTGACTCACATGGTGAGGTGAGGCACATAAAAGTGTCCCACCCAACAAAGCTGAAAGCATGATTGCAAACCAACAAACAAGTATTGTTGAAAGTGAATAACTGTCAATGGCATACAAGAACAACTACATGAAATTTCACAGGAATAACCACCGGGGGTTTTATCACCTTGAGAATGTGGTTTTGCAAGTAATACGATATGAATGTTTTTTTTTTATTATTATTTCATTTCGCCTGTGATCAAATCAGTTGACTACTTTGAAATGTAATTGTGTTCACTTGCATTAAATCGATTAATAGTTTCACAGGAAGTCTTTTTTTGTGAATTTATGTTGTCAATATAAACTATGAAAGGAAAGAGAGAATTGTTATATTCACAAGAGAGAAAAAATAAAATGATAGAAAATTGTTTTTATTAAGTATTCTTCTTATTTTACAGAACAAAATACCTAAACATCCTTATGGGGGTTTATGCTTAAAACAAGAAAATGTGCCAATGAGGTTTTTCAGTTTTTTTTCTTCTTATTCCATTGGCGAACAATTTTTCTTGTTATAAGCATAAATGTTAATTTGTATTATTATTATTATTATTATTATTATTATTATAAATTTTTTTTTTTAAACAAGACATAATATTTTGTAGTTTTGTTTCTCAAGTACATTTATCTTTCGAAATTTTTTTGCAATGAATGTGCAATAAATCTGCAGCTATACACTGCGACTACACTGTAGGGGTGGATTTATCCCTTCGTCTTTGTCCTATTGATGAGTTGAGCATTTAGAAGACTGTGTGTGTGAACTATGCCTAGGTCACTGACATACCACATTTATTTACTGACAAAAATGCATTCCTGCTATTTGTAACTAAAAGTATATTTCAGCTTTATTTTTCTCTTTTCATTGTGGAGAACTTGTTCTATCTTCCAGCTTGTTAAGACCTGTGAACCAGTAAGGTCCTTACTCTGCCTTGAGGGAAAGATAGCCCCTCTGTTTGTTCTATCTACTGAGGTGATGCCATGATTGTCTGGAGCTATGCGAGTTATGTGATGAACGAAGCCAAAGGAACTGAACTCAAAGAGAATCTGCTGTCAGCCCCGGGGCTCAGAGTTGTCAAAAGAAGAAGAAAGCTCTTGGATTTACTACATACCTGCAACTCCTATGATACCTGGTTATGAATTAAGAGAATCTTCTTTCAAAAGATAAACAATCACATATCTCTCAATCACGGCATTTATATAGTAGAACAAGACCACCATGCTTGGCATATTTCTAGAATCTTAGAGATGATTTAAATTAATTTGCATGTGCCTATAATTACTATTGTATCCATAGTCTAAGTTAGTTTGAGGCTTTATGCTCATCTCCTTTCTGTCTCTTCTAACTTTGAGAAATGTGGATAACTTTGTCTTCACTAAACACTCTCTCTACTAACTGAAACTCAGTTTTACTCCTGGTCCTCGTTGTCCATAGTGGTCTGTCATATGGGTCACACAGTGTTGCATATTTATATAGAAATTGACGAAACACTTGCTGGTGTAGGTGTTGGATACCAGTACAGTTCTGATGTTCGATTCAAGTCAGCTGTTTAGTATTTATTTATAATAATTTCATTAATTATTGCTGTCATAGTGCTGTTTTCTGTAAATATTAGAAACATCATATTATGGTTTATGAAATTCAGAAATGATGTGAAAACAAGCAAGGCAATCTATAACCTAATATATCACCAAGCCATGAAAGTTTTGATAGGACCAACATAAGCTTGGTTTCACTACTGCAATACAGACCAAGCATTGTTTTAGTCTGTCTGACTGTCTGCAAATAAATCTCTCATGTGCCAGTTAGCACAAATGCCTAGAATGATATTGTTTTTCATGGCTTGAGAGCTTAGACAGAAGAGTCATGGTAGTCAAGTTTTATTAAATCAGTCAAAGATGAGCAATGATCAGATTCAATAGCATAAAATAAAACTGCCCAGAGTTTTTATGTTGGCTTAAGCTTTTAATGCTGTTCATAGTGCAATATAGCTTTCATAGCTTTCTATGCTGTTCATAGTGCACGTAGTGTGGTGCTCTGCCTGTCTATCTGTCTATCTATCTGTTCAGCCATCATCCATAATGGTTTATTTGACTATTTATCTGAACTTTCAGGAAAGGCGTTGTCACCCTAACATCAGTTTTGTCGCAACAACCCACCTATGAGAACTGCTCATAAATTTAACAGAGACACTTTACAATAATGTTCTATTTGTAAGCAACAGTCAATGCATTAGGTATCATGAACAACAATTAATTATTATTTGTTAACATACGACATCTAATTTTGAAAATGTATTATTGTGTTGAAATTAACATTAACCAGGATTAATAAGTGCTGTAAAATTGTAGTTCGTTGTTAGTTCATGTTAACTGATGTAGTTACCTAATGCAGCCTTATTGTAATGTGTTACCAATTTAACTCTCACAAATTAAAATTAAAATAAAATTCATAGATAAATTGAAAGTTACTAATTTGTCCATGATTACCTTTTGTTGTCAAAAGCTGATACTTTGCCCCTTCTTCTTCTCTGCTTTTCCAGACTTTCCTCTGTGCTGCCGTTATGCTTAACTCTTTCTTCTTCAGCTGATCACTTTAAGTTTCTCTTAAGCAGTTTCAATTTCCTCCTTTCATGTCACCGTTTTGCACACAGAATATTGAGCAGAACTGCAAGCTATTGCCCTGTTTCAACTCATCGGGCAGATATTTGTATTGAAATGTCAAGTCTCCACTGGTCTCCTCCCCATACCTGCTTTTCTCGATCCCTCCCTTCCCCCACTCCGACCACTTGCTTCAGCTCTGTCCATCACATACTTTTATAGACCAATACTTTCTCCCCCTCATTTGCTTATTCATGTGTTTTTGCCCTCCAGTTCAAGGAAGTGGTTAGTAATAACTCGAAAAGCCACAAGGCACAACAGGATATTTTTATGTGACCCAACTACATTAAGCCTGTGAGAAACCTCCACAGTGAACTGTATATGACTCAGACAACATAACCACATTTCAGCAAGCTTCTAACAAAACCTTTATTTATCTGTGACTGTAAGTGGTTTATTTGTAAAGGTGGCAGTTATGTGCTGAACTACACTCAAAACTGTCCCTTTTTCACAGGGAACTGACAAATACCTGGTTGCTGACCTCAGGAAAGACAGGTTTCACCTTTTGTTCAGCAGTGCCTTTCATGTTACGTAATCACCTCACAGACTTCCAGAATATCAATTAATATGGCTTTGAGGAAAAAAAATTAAATTACATGCATGACTTGTGTAACTACGACAAATGATATTTGTATTTAATAGATATATAAAACATGCCATGTGAAGATATACAATGCATTATAAAATGACAGATGAATAAGTGTGAACTCCTGTATGTGAACATATATTTCTTCTTTACTGTTTGCAAAAAAAAACTTCCTGTGTGATGTTTTAGAAAGGCAGGGTGCTGAGGAAACTGAAAGGTGTTGAAGAGCACTAATGTACTATAGGCCAACACATGTATAACATTCCTCTGAACACAATGATGCAAACAACCTTGGCTAGAACAGCAATTCCCTGGAACATGCATTCCACATGGGATTCTTTATTTAACCTGTGTATCAGGTTTGGCGTCAGTGAATGGGTACTTGAGCCAAACAGGGCTGTGGCAGTATCAAAGACAAAAAGATTTGGAAACTTTGTGCTATTTAAAGACTTTTCTGTACATATAATAATGCTAGAATGACAAGTAACTCTGTTAAAGAGGGATCTGTTTCAGTCTCACATATATCTATGAAACTATTTGCAGGTCACAGGTGGAAAAAAAAGGCTGTACACTCAATTTTCTTTCAACAAAATTAACTGACAGTTTTGCAGATTGTTTTGTATGATAATCATATTCACCACTGACTAGGTAGCACCTGTTAAAGTCAATGAGTTTTATTCATTTTAAATTACCTTTTTTTTTTTTTTTTTAACATACATTTTATCTAATATATCTATCTATCTATCTATATATATATATATATATTTTTCCCCTCCAATAAATTTTTTTAAAAATCAGAAAATAGTGGGAGATGAATGGAAAATAATTAGTTACATTTGGTTGACAATTTTTAGTTTTGATTTTAAGTCTAAAATTAAATCTAGCTTTGCATGCCAGTGTTTAGAGTTTACTCTTTAACGGGTTTCCTCAACCTGATACCAACTGTTTTAAATGATGTCACAGCTACTCTGATATTCAGTGTTCTCAAAAGCACTGTAACAATGTTTCAATACAGCACGTTAATTTCATGCAAAGTTTTATAATTTACTTCACCTAAAGACATTGCATTATGCTTTGTATCAAAAAAAATAAACCGTCTTATTTCTACAGAATCTAACAGCATAAAGTACCATGTAACAGTTTAACTTTATTGCATGATTCTTTTTAAACACTCGGTGAACAATGGCAAGCAAATATTACATATACAAATGATATTACACAAAAAAAGGCCCCAAAACAAAACATATCAACCAACTGATAAAAACTGATCTGCTTTTTGTACACTTGTAGGACAAAATAGGTTACTGTACTCAAAATTTAACAGTAGGCTTCAATGTTAACAATGCTCTGCAAATTGACCAAAAGAATAAACAAAAAAAAAACTATGACATACTGACCATGAGCTCCAAAAACTCTACTCTCACTAATAGTCTTTGCAGTGGGCATTATTTAATCAAGGTATTGAACTGAAATTCAAACAAGCTAGTTCATCAAAGAAACCACATTGAAGCTATTAGGAGTCTAACTAAAGCAGAATCAGACATGACAATGTGAGGGATCTTTCAGAATCTAACTGTTCCTTTCAATGCTTGTATGATGAGATAATTGAGAAAATGGAGAGTCTGATCAGTTTAGGACTGTGATTTTGAGGCACCATGATCCTCATCATCTGGAGGGCAGTCAACAAAGTCAGCCAGCATGGAGGCCATAGTCTCATCGTCCATCTGGAGAAGGAGAGATTGAGAAAGAAAAGAACGTGATTGTGAAGCAATACACTCAGAGTAAGCCACAATTACATGAGCTAGTGTCTGCATGTGTTTACATGTCATTACAAGAAAAAACAGTACTAGGTCAAGTAGTTAACATGTAAACACTAGGTTCTTAATTGTACTCAAATAAGACATTACTGCAAGATGTTTTCATTTGTTTTGGTTTCCTCAATTGTTCAGACAAAACATTGCTACGCAAGTACGAAAAGGCAATACTTGGCCAATGCATTACGAGGTCAACGTCCTTTGGACATACTGTATCTAACATGCATTTATGAGTTACTGTTATAGTCACAAACCTCAACAGTTTTCTTCAAATGTCTGTGCCATTAACCTGATGTGTTATCAGGCAGGGTTATAAAGGGTATATATGCTAACGGTGGCTATAGCGTCCCTTGAGGTAATGCCGAGAAAGCGTGAAATTAATGTGTGAAAACGAGCCTGTGTAGCAAATTGTTTGCTTTCATGAACTCTCGTAGGAAGAACTCTGAATCTGGATTTGTTTGCCATGTGTAAGTATTCACAGATTGCTTAGTATTTCTGAGCTACCTTTTTCTTTTCTGTGCCTTGCGAAGTACACTCGCCCTCCTCCATATCCTCCATTTTCCTCTTTGTTCCTCTTGCATCTGCATCGTCTCCCTGTTCTCCACTCGCTTTCTCTTCTTCAGGTGTCTCATTTACACTCTGTAAAACTGCTTGCTCTGATGTGGATGGTGAACTCTGATTGGTTTTGTCCTCTGGTGGTAATTCTGGCTCTTGCTCTTTAATTTCACCCTCTACGGACAATTCCTGAGAATGCTGAGATGGTCCAGCATCTTCAGTGGCAGTGAGGACTTCTGGTTTTGTCACTTCCTGCTCCCATGTTCTCACTTCAGGTTCAACAGCTTCCACTGTGGTGTCTTTACGCTCCTCTACATCTCCACTGATTAAAAGGGTTTCTATTTGTCGCTTGTCAACCTCAGCATCATTTCTCTCGACTGCACCAATGTTCTCAATTTCCTCCACTGTCCCTTTCCCCTTATTCCCATCATCAGTATAGACACTCCTCACACCCACCATCTCCTCGATCCCTCCTTCTACCTCTTGCTCTCTCTCCATGCAGAACATTCCCATCCCTTGCTGCTCCTCAGCCTCGATCATAACATCAGCCTCCTCCTCACCAATCATGCCTCTTCCATTGTCTACCGCTAAAGGCTGGATCTCCTCACTTTCCTCTTCGTCATCCTCCTCTCCCTCTTCCTCATCGTACTCATCATATTCATCCACCTCATAGTACTCATCTTCCAGGAAGCCACAGCTTTCCTCATCTTCATCCTCCAGGCCCTCCTCCTCCTCCTCTTCTTCCTCCTCCTCCTCCTCCTCCTCTTCTCCCAATTCATCTTCATCTTCCAGCTCTTCTTCCTCCTCTTCATCATCATCTGAACTGTTGATGTTGATTACGTTTTGGTCCACTTCATTTGCTGTGGGCTGTTGTTGGAGCTGACGGCTGGTCTGGGCAAGCGGATTTTGAAGCTGCATCTGTAAAGATATGCCCAGTGTAGGTGGCTGGCCACCTGGAGATGTCTGCATCAACATCTGCTGAAGCTGAGGACCACCTGTCAGCGAATCTGCAAGACCACCAGGTGATGCTGAGAGTGGGGCTGTAGTGGAGTTCAGAGAAGGCACCAGAGAGACAAGCTGGGCTGTCTGGCTTGGACCAGGGAAAGAGTTAATATTATTAGCATTAGCTGGGAGAATCTGGTGGGGAATGGATGTGGGCAGCTCATTAGTTAGCGGCGTTTCAATTGATCCAACCTCACCCACTACTGGGACAGTTGGTGGTAGTGTGCCCCCTGGTGGTGGTGGTATTGGCATCGTTTGTGCATTAGCAGCTCCATCTTGCACCTCCATCATACCTGGTGGCATGATGACCACGCTATCATCTGAAT
The DNA here is from genome assembly GCF_025860055.1 of Xyrauchen texanus. Classification (NCBI taxonomy): domain Eukaryota; kingdom Metazoa; phylum Chordata; class Actinopteri; order Cypriniformes; family Catostomidae; genus Xyrauchen; species Xyrauchen texanus. Next base: position 23,249,054 of record NC_068276.1, on the reverse strand, counting down.
CACTCTCCAAGGAGATCTCCACATCCTCCGGCTCCTCCTTGTCATAGCGGACAAAAACTTGCCGTTGGCTTTCAGGGGCTCCCAGTCCAGCCAGCTCACCTGGGGTGGCAGTAGGGCCTGCTGCGGTTGGAAGAACTGGAGGAGCCAAAGGAAGATGGTTCTCCAGAGAGCCAAGGAGTGAAGCAGGGCCTAAACCTATGGGATGCCTGACAGGGAAGGGTGGCCCTGTTGAGGGGCCCCCAAGAAGGGTAGGGATGGATAATGAGGGGTTCTGGCCAGAAAGGACAGGGGCAGATGGGGTGGATTTGAGAGTTAGAGGAGTTAGAGGGAGGGAGATTGAGGGTGTACGAGGGTGAATAAGGGTGTTGCATATCGTGAGGGCCTTGGCACAAAATGAGGATACCTGTGGGGCAGCAAGAAAGAGTATAAAGAGGAAATATATTAGCAGAAGGATCAATAGTCACACTGTGCAAGGCCGGCACAAATTTGACAACACCCACATATAACGGAGAAAACACTACCTTTTTTTCAACCCATAGTAATGCAGTAACTGATAAACTCTTCAGCTGTATTTCAGGATCAAATCATTTGTGCACTGCGTTCAAATGAAACATTAGACTTGCACTTAACTGTGATTTTGAAAGATGGGATCTGCAATTTAAGATAATAGTGCACATACGTTAGACAGCTATGTAGAAATCTGATGTGTATGATGAAACACAAAAAGAGGCAGCTCTGTCTTGGCAATCCTCACTTGGTTTCTATACTAGTTAAAAAAAATAGGCAAGAGTTGAGTTGACTTGAGACAATAAAGAACCAATTTGCCATGAGTAGTTTCCTTGTTTACACGGTAGACATGAAACTCTGTCTCCAGTTACAGTCTCATGTGTAATAACAGGCAAATATCCCCTCCACCACCTAGATTGTGCGCTCATGGAAACTGAAAGCAATCATCCACATAAGAAAGGGCAAATGCTTTCTCTGTAAAAATTCATGTCTGTATACATCTAAGTGTTTTCAGACTGGTTGGGCACAAACGGTGTTTGTAAATCTCTGCTCGTTTAAAATGAAAAGTACAAAAAGAGCTGGATATTGAGACAAAGATTTTGCAAATGGCTTAAAATAAAGTGTACATTAAACATATCATTTAGTCAATTCTAGGATATCTGTGCCTGGAAAACCTCCCGTAAATGAATAGGAATATCCTGTAGGGCGTTGACACAGACATCAAAAGCTCCACATTACTAAATACCTTTACTCAGCTCAATGGCGTTTTTCAGTGGTTTTGCTTTCAATGGCACAATACGCACTTGAAGTCACAACAACTAATCTAAAACTGTGTGCAAGTGACACCACTAGAGTGAGGCACCCTCTAGTGGGAACAAACATTAATATGCAAAATAAAGCAATGTTAAGGGTAATTTTTAACCTAATATCCATGTGTGGGATATTACCTATAATCACAGACAATTTGGGCTTGTACCTTGCCCTGTGTATAAATGAATGGAACATGTGTTTGCAGTAAATATACCCATGAATGGAAGATTAGCATACAAACCAAGCCATTACTTGCTCACATCTAAAAGTGTTACTAATGCGATCAAGTTGTCTAATTCGTAGTTTTAAGATGGGTATACTTTTCTGGGGTGGAAGAACTATTGAGAACACTTTTCTAACATCCTGGGGTTGCTTTCCAGATAATGACATTGTGCCCCTTCCTGGTATTCTCAAACAGATACCAAGTGAAAGTAACAAGGTTTACTTTCTCAGTGTCATGCTTTGAACCTAGGATGTTTTCTCACCATGATGTTGTGATCTCGCCGGCCAATGCTGAAGGCAGACACAGCGCAGGAGAGGGGAGGAGGCCAGCGGGGACAGGGAACCAGCACAAGTGCCAGTAAGAGGCGGTAGACCTCTCTGCGTGGTGTAGCGCTGCCAAATTGCCCACTAACAGCTCCAACCTCCAAAGCACATTGAGCCTGCTGCTGAAGCTTCACACATAGAGGCACCACCAGGTCTTGTAACCTCTAATAAGGAAGGAAATGTTTAGAACAAAACATACAACACCCCTTTCCACACAAATGCCATATATAAAATTTACATTTAAAAAACTGAGCTGGAATGTACTTGAATCATAAAAATAAAACACATCAAAACTTATACATCCAGTAAGGACATGCACATTTCTTTTTAGACCAGTGTAATAAACTGACCTTATGCAGATCTTCCTTCAACAAAGTTCCACTTGTCAGAATAATTTGTCTTAGTGCTGCAAATGAATCAGTCTAAATCAGTGAAGAATATTCATATCTGTAAGTAAAACATACATTTTTTTGGAGTGTCACCAAGCACTCACCTCGAAGAGAAGCGACACATGTGTCTTGATTGGCTAGCATGTCTCCTTTCCTCTGCAGCAATATTCCGTCACCAATTCCCAAACCTTTCGTTCGACGGGGTCCGGGCTTACTACCAGAACCAACAAGATTGGTCATAGTGGACTGTTGTCCTGAACGAAGCTAAACATAAGAAAAAAGAAATTGAAATATTTTATATTATAATTATTATTCCAGAATGGCAAATGAAAAAAAAAAACCTCAGAATTTTGCTACAAACACCCTTAACCCTTAAAGATGTCTCACCTTAACTACTTCTGATCCAGGTGTAATGTCACTCATCAGATGAGTGAATAGTAAATCTGTGTGGGAGGAGCTTCCTTGAAGCAAAGAGGCACCGCTTACTCTTACCCACAGTTCTATAATATGGTATATAGCCACTCTCACTGCGCTATGGGTAAAACAGCATATTATAGATGCAAAGGCATTAGTCAGTGAAAACAAGACCAATTTCTACTTTGAAATCAGTAACAATAAGAAACTGTTTTCTTTTACACTTGTTCATTTCACACATCTTAGAGCAGTTTGCATGAATTTTGGCCTACATAAATACTAAAAACTGTGTTAGGGCTGCATGATATATGGCATTTATCGAAATATCACAATATGCATACTGCAAGGAATTGCGATAATTGAATGATTTTAAAACTTTAAAAAGTAATTGTTATTAAATTATTAAAAAATAATATTATTAACGTTTATGGCGAGGCAGACAGCAGAGAACAGATTGAGAGTGTGATTGCACTTTTGTGCATGCTCTGTGTATAGCTGCCGATCCCAAGAGGGCTCCTGGGTACCCATGGAAAAGCACAAGATATTCCCCATACATTTTCTCTATTGCAATTTCAACATTAACAGACTGGGCAATTACATGAGAGATGACACATTTCAGTAAGTTGTACTGAATCTTTCAACATATCCTCAACCTTTCATTCATGTTTTTTTTTTCATATTATAAGTCCAACAAATTATTGCATATTACAAACGTAAACTTTGGGAAAGTGGACTGAAAACCCTTAACAATTAAAATCCCCTTTTAGGGCCAGGGACAGCAAAGAGAAGCTGCAGTGAAACATACATTTTCAGCAATAAAGGGTGTTTTGTGTAATACCTGTATGCTCTCTGCTGGCCTAGACTAGCTTCAGGCAGAGGTGTCCATGCAGACAGAGACTGTGAGAAAAGCCTGGTGAGCACACTGCTATACTGCACCAATCCACAACCTACACTGTAAAAAAAAAAAAAACAAAAAAAACAACCACAAATGACCAATCAGCTCCTTCCATTGAAATTTCTAAAAGTAACTCAGATTGCATTGCCCCCAGTGAATATATGTGAAAACCACTGTCTGCTTACGCCTTGATAAGAGCAGAGAGCAGCTCAAGTGTGTCGCTGTGAATGGAGGGTAAAACCAACAGCTTCAGGCTGCCCTCTCCTGTTGCACTCTGCAAAAAACTAATTCTGTTAGTTTCCACATCCAACTTCAACTATGAATTCATGTGATGCACATGAACTGAGAAAGAATGAAAGCGTTAGAGCCTTACAATACTCTTAGTGCTGACTGCCAGGCCTCGACACACAAAATTGAGGACGTTTTGAACAGGTAGACGGACTGAAGAAGCTGGATCAACACTACAAGAGAGAAGTACATTCATAGATCATTATCATACCTCCTAAAATCAAATTACCATTTCAAATACCTGGAATTAAAGGAATATTCTGGGTTCAAAACAAGCTCAATCAGCCCCATTTGTGGCATAATGCTGATTACCAAACAAATGAATTTAGAAATTAAAGTTGTTTAAATTGTCATTATTAAAGTAATTTTAGGGTTTGTTGACATTACATAAACATGGCAACAAAGTTGTAAAATTGGCTATAACTGTGCACAGAAAAGGTTAGTAAGTGATTTTTTCACACTAAAATCATGTTTACATACACACGTTGTTTATACTTTTGAAATAGTGAGTATTTTCATGTTCACAAATTGGCCCCCCATTCACTTCCATAGTAAGTGCCTCACTGGAAACAAGATTTTTGCTTTTTTATTTTAATAAAGAAAACGAGGGACAAGTCAAAATAATTTTTTGTGGTAATTAATATTATACCACAAATGCTGTCGTTTAAGCTTAACTTGTATTGAACCCGGAATATTTGTTTAAATAGCATTTCTGGAACAAAATCTGCTTTCCATTTAAGCCACAGAAAATAAAGTACCTTAGAGTGTGTTTAAGCGCCAGACAAATGGCTTTATAACGATGATGGAGCTGAAGAATCAGTAATGGATCTATATCATCCAGAGGAAGGAAAGGCAGTTCCATACCAGGACCCTCATACTGCACAGTCCCTTCTGAAACATCGATGACGCATAAAACAAGAACTTGACACATTAGAACCGAACCCTTTATTTCTCAATAGAACAAAAACAGAGCAATTGACTCGTCGCTAAGTCCCGCCATATTTGGGCTTCTGACCAATCCTGCCGCCATTACTCCGACATGCGATAGCTATTTTCCAGTGAAAGGCTATGGGAGTAGTGTGTGAGGAGTACTTTTAAGAGGGATATTATCAAACATGTTGTTCCCGGGTCATTTGAAATAGTGACCCGATTTAACCAGAGAGGATACCCACAGTGTTTTTCTTTCATTTTTATAATCTTTAAATAAATCAGGAGAGGAGCATGTTATGGATTAAACTGCATCAGACCTCATTCCCAAATGAACATATAACATCTGCAACAACACCTACATTTGCTCCAAAGCAAATGAAAGCTAATAACTAATCGTCAATTAATTTATGTATTGATTCAAGTCACAGTAAAACAAGTCAATAAACAATTCACAGCATCAAAATGAGTATGTCATGTCAGTGTTTCCCGACCCTTTTATGCCACGGCACACTTTTTACATTTAAACAAATCCCATGGCACACCTCTATACCACATAACCATCATTGACAGTTTTCTTTTTCAAGAACTTCCATGTTTTCTGTCCATTTTAGTTGTGCGTTTACTCGTAATGTTTGAAATTCGGCTATGCAAAAAACACAAGTCAGGTAGGTACGGTGAATAATGAGATCACAGGTGGCAAGAGTGATAATTGGGTAATGAATAAAACAACACATTTGCATATTTTCTTATGTTTAGATTTGTTCTTGTAAATTAATTCTTGCAGTGCCACAGCAAATAATTTGTATGTTTATCTATTTATTTACATGGCTCCAGACTAACATTTAAGAGGGGCAGCACCAGTGTTAAATTCTACACATGGTCGCACCAGCACTTCAGTTGATCACCTCCTCCTCGGTCCAACTGATAGAAAATTCGTTTTCTTTCACGGTTTCTTTTTATCAGGATCTTGATGATTAAAATAGTCATCTGAAGACAAACAAAGCCTTTTTCTACAATAAGTGGGCATTAGAAAAGATTTTACACAGAAGGAAAGTTTCATTGTATCCATAGTTTTAACTGTAGCATTTGCAATAAGATCATAGATCATCTTTTCAAATGACTGTAATTATCATTTACCTTGATTCTGATTCACAGTCTCCACAGTAATTACTGTGTAATTTAACAATTTATTTTACAAAAATCTTCATATAATTATGAATGTCACTCTTCATACCAGCCTACGTAAAATAAATTATCCATTCCATTTACGAGAATATTTTGACAAAAAACACGTTGTTCACAGCAATCTCACATTCATTCCAATGGGGAGTTCTGCAGAGCTTGTCAGGGTGACCTTAACTAACGGGGGCAGAGCTTAGCGAAGTGTCAATTATAATAACACACAATTTACCTGGTTCTGAGCCCTGGTATAATTGCCCTAAGTATGCTATTGGCTGATGCCAAAAGGCAGTGCAGCTGACTGGTCCATCCTTCAGCCCTGCGCCCACCTCCTCCTCGTTCCAACATACCAACCAGGCAAGGCAACCGGCCATAACACTCACAAGCCACCTATAACCAAAGAGAGAGAATGTGTGCAAAAAGGTGTTATTCATATAATTTGTGCAGTCAACTAACTCTAGACAAATAGAAAACTAGAACTAACCTCTTGTACTTTAGGATTATCGGAGTCCATCTTAGACAGGAAATACGCACCGAGCTTTTCCTGTAAGGGTCAAATATTAAGATCAGCATTTCATATACAAAGTAACTTTATCAATAAAAAAATAATAATAAAACAAAAACAGATATTATGATCGACTCACCCTCAGAGATCCACAGGCCCGTGGGTAGTAGATCATACATGACATCATTCCTTTCATTGCAGCTAGGTGGCACTAAAATATATATATATATATATATATATATATATATATATAAAAAGGTTGATTGGAGTGATAATATTTGCACTAGGTGTAAATAGCACTGGCGACACAGCATGGCTAAAAGACAATGCACCCTCTAGGGTCACAGCAGTGGCATGGGTTGTAACGGCGGCATGGATGTGCTTTTCTTTGCGAGAACAACCCGGGTTCAAATCCGCCCTTTGTATATATATTTCCATAATATAATGAATTATTAATACAAAAAATATATATAAAATGTTGAGATCCTCACAGTAAAAGTGGGGGAGTTGAGAGAAAGGTTTAATCTGTGCAAACTTAACCATGGTGCTACTACAGTAATGTGGTGTTAATATAGTAGCCATTTTTTATTTTGTGGTTACTATGATTTTACTACAAAATTCCATGGTGATACTCTGGTTAATGTAGTAAAACCCTGATTAGTTTTAAGGGAAGGTTAGGGAAGTGTTTGGTGTAGGGTGCCTGTGGGACTCTAAATGAACACTTAACTCGTTGAAGTGATGCTATACTGTTTATTAGTATTCAAGGGGAGTGAATTGCATCTAACACGATTAGCACAGTGTAAAGAAGATGCTTTTGGTTGCCATTTACACAGTGCAAATAGCCTCTGCCAAAGTTTATATTGATGCATTTTGTGGCACACCACCAACAAATCCAACTACAGCCAATGAAATAGCACAAGCAGTTTTCAAATCATGTAGTATATAGGGTTCCCACACTCCTTTTGAATGAAGTATTTCCTAGATATTTTTCTGGAAAAGCTGAGGTTATAGAGATTACACTTGCAAAGAAAGATTTCAAGCCAATTATATATTTAAAAAATATATATAATAATAAAGAGTGTAACTAGAATATGTTTTTCCATGACTTAAGATTTTATTCATTTACATGATTTTTCCAGTACTGGAAAAATTACAATTTCAAAATTCCCTGATATTTCCAAGCTTTCTGTGACCGTGAGAAACATGTTTATAGGATGCCAAATATCACAATATATACACAACTGTCTCTCCATAAACCAGCATATGCAACAAAACACAGATGCTGACTACCAGTTACTTAAAGGGATAGTTCACCCAAAAATGAAAATTCTCATCATTTACTCACCCTCATGCTAGCCCAGATGTGTATGACTTCCTTTCTTCAAATGAACAAAGATTTTTAGAAACATTTCTCAGCTCTGTAGGGCTATACAAAGCAAGTGAATGTAATCAGACCATTGTAGCTCGAAAAATCACAAAGGAAACATAAAAGTAATCTATAAGGCTCCAGTGGTTAATTCCATATCTTCAGAAGCGATATAATAGGTGGGGATGAGAAACAGATCAATATTTGTCCTTTATTACTCTAAATCTCCATTTTCAAGAGGAGATTAAGAGTTAAAAAAGGACATAAATATTGATCTGTTGTTTCTCATCCCCACCTATTATATCGCTTCTGAAGATATGGAATTAACCACTGGAGCCTTATAGATTACTTTTATGCCTTTATGTGCTTTTTGGAGTGTCAACATTCACTTGAATTGTATGGACCAAATAAGATGAAATATTCTTCTAAAAATATTTGTGTTCATCTGAAGAAAGAAAGTTATACACATCTGGGATGGCATGAGGGTTAGTAAATGACAGAATCTATCCCTTTAAATGACCGTATACTTCAAGATAAGCCTAATCAACAGAACAGAACTGAATGATAAGGGTGCCATGGATGTGTGTGCTTTCTTACCTCAGATTTGAGACTGAGCAGGGAGGTCAGAATGCCCAGGATGGAGTTGAGGCCCACCTCCCTGGCCAACTCTGGCAGCTGGGACGAATACTGCAATAAGTCCTGCAGCACACTCACAGCAAGCTGCACTGTGGGCAGAGGGGCCTGCGACTGCATGTTTGGAAGGGAGGGAGGTCGTGCAATAATAAATAAACTTTATGCAGAACAGCGGGTAACCAGAAAAAGAAAATCTCTTCCCCATCCCTTTTCTCTCCACTCAAGTCTTGAAACTCAGCCATTATATTATTCTGAATATGTGTGGCTCTTGAATATCAAATTGCTTGTAATGTTCCGGATCAAAGCATGTGGTAAATGATTAGATGTACATTTAAGCTGATTAGTTCATCATTCTCTTGAAAGTGCATAAAAAGAGTAAGGTAAATGTTTTGAGGAATATCTTACCTGAATGACCTGCTGAAGCGATCGCAACCATGAAAGGCAATGCTGCTGGAACACCTCACTTGAACTGTCCTTTACCAGCACAGACAGCAGACAAAGACCCTCAAACCTGAAGCACAAATGTGCACAGCCCAATACAGATTTATGATGCAAAGTTACTCATAACTGAAAAGTTCAATTAAATCAGTTTTACCTGGTTTTACTGGACCCGAGACGTGCATTACTGATGCCCACCAGACCACCCACAGCTCCGGTGCTCTGGCAAGAAAATCACAAATCGCAACACAATGTTAATAACACTCACAAACAGGTGAATAACGCTTCAATGTGTTTTCAAATAAAACAGATACACGTGTTAATCTGGGGGGGAAAATAGAGACAAACACTATCTTGGAACTATTGATAAGAGCTTAAAGACAGCATTAATAATGTATTATTTAAATAATTAATTAGATACTTCTGAAGATTAATATGGAATTATCTTGTTAAAACAGCGAGGGTGGATGTAAAGTAAAAGATACACGACATCACTTTACACATTCTTTTCGAACACCTCGTTTTATTTATAAGCGAGCGACACAATGCGATAAACGTAGAAATCCCTCACTATAATTAATAATGTGAACGCGTCACGTTTATTATAATGAGCGTTTTCTATCTTCCGACGCATGGTTGCGGTGTAGACAAGAACTGCTCGAGACAGCTCAGCCATACCTGAGTACCGACCACTCCATGCTCACGGTAGTTAGCAAGAAGAGCGGGCAGGTATTCGGGTCTCTCCTCTTTCAGAACAGACACCAGACCTTCTGTTATCCGCGTTATGTTGGGGCCATGCAACCAAGCCGCCGAAGCCATTTTTGCGCCCCTGAATGACGCCACAATCACGCGACAGGAGGTTGAGTGGTTGACGTAAACACGTGCATCCTCCCGATAAATCATTGGAGTGCTTTTCAGTCTCTAAAAAGGATAGTCCACCCAAAAATGAAAATTCTCTTATGATTTACTTACCCTTATGCCATCCTAGATATGTATTACTTTCTTTCTTCTGCTGAACACAAATAAAGATTTTTAGAAGAATATCTCAGCTCTGTTAGTCCTTTCAATGCAAGTGAATAGTGGCCAGAACTTTGAAGGTTTAAAAAGCACATAAAGGCAGCATAAAAGTAATCCATAAAACTCCAGTGTTTTAATTCATGTCTTCTGGATTATACGATACTATACATTATACATGTACAGCTGTGGTCAAAAGTATTGGCAGTGACATAAATTTTGCGTTTTGCGAAATTTGCTGCTTCAATATTTGTAGATTATTTTTCACATGTTTCTGTGCTGGAAAACAATGAAAAGCATTTCATGAGTTTTAAAGGCTTTTATTGGCAAAAACACTCAATATATGCAAAGACTCAATATTTACAGTGTTGACCCTTGTTCTTCATAACGTCTGCAATTCACTTTGGCATGCTGGACATCAGCCTCTGGGCCAAATCCTGACTGATGGCGATCCATTCTTGACTTATTAGTGCTCAGAGTTGATCACAATTTGTGGGCTTCTGCTTGTCCACTTGCCTTTTGAGGATTGACCACAGGTTCTCAATGGGATCCGTGGAGATGCCTGGCCATTTATCCAAAATTTCAATGTAATGATCTCCGAGCCACTTCATTATCACTCTTGCCTTGTGACATGGTGCTTCATCATGCTGGAAAATTCACGGATCATCACCAAATTGCTCCTGGATCGTTGGGAGAAGTTGCTCTTGCAGGACGTTTTGATACCATTCTTTATTCATGGCAGTGTTTTTGGGCAGAATTGTGAGAGCCCATGGATGAAAAGTAACCCCACACATGGATGGTCTCAGTATGCTTCACTGTTGACACGACACAGGACTCATATAGCATTCACCTTTTCTTCTCCAGAATATCGATAAATGGTTCTTTCAGGTGCAATGTGCTTCGCAGCAATTTCTTTGTATGTAAGTCAATTTTGATGCAAAGCGATGATGGTTGCATGTCTTTCTTTAGAGGTAACCATTGCGAACAAGAACACAATGATTGGAAGCACTTCTTCCCTCCATTTATAGCAATCAGTCTGCTCTTATAATCCAGTCAGAATGATAGATTGATTTCACCTGACTAGTACTTGTTCACACTTTCCCAGGTGATGCTGATATGATTAGTGAAATTATGTTAGCTGGTCATTTTGTGCTAGGACCAAAAAACTGTGAAATTTGGGTAATTTGTGAACAAAGTTCATTTTTTGGACCAATGAAGCTTTTTGCAATTATTTAAAATGCATCTGATTACTTTTATGCCTTTGTGTGCTTCAAAGATCTTGTCACCATTCACTTGCATTGAATGGAACAACATAGCTGAGATATTCATCTTAAAATCTTAATTTATGCTCAGCAGAAGAAAGACAGTCAAACACAACTGGGATGGCATGAGGGAAAGTAAATCATAAGATAATTTTAATTTTTGGGTGAAATATCCCTTTAAATACACTATGTGGCCAAAAGTAAGTGGCCGGCCACTTTTAATGAACTGGTTCGGCTATTCCAGCAAAAAACTAAACAATGCTGCACCATAGAGTGACATTCTAGAGCAGTGGTTCCCAACCCTGTTACTGGAGGCCCCCCAACACTGCACATGTTGTATAGCTTCCTTCACCTACACACCCAGTTCAGGCCTTGGAGAACCACTGTTCTAGAGAAATAGGTGGTTCCAACTTTGTTGCAACAGTTTGGGCAGGGTAATTTTCTCAAAATGTCAGTGCCCCTGTGCACAAAGTGAGATCCATGAAGAAATGGTTTGCTAAATCTTATTGCAAATAGAATTGCTGGATGTACACATGTGGGATAAATCCGAATGCCAGCAGTGAGCCCCTAAAGCCAGTGCCTCATTTGATCTATTTATTATTCATTACAAATTATATTATCAGCATAAGAGTTTGAATGAACAATTTGTTCAAAACCCGATGATAATGATCCTGCATATGAAAGGATTTAATGAAAGAACCTGTCATTTTGTGCAAAATGAGTTAAACACAGTCAGTCCCAAATTTGCTTATTTGATGAGTGATCAAAACATTGTGTTGAATCTTAAATATTTCTTATATTATGTCACTGTAATCATATGATCACTAGTACGCAAGTAACAGCAAGAGAAGATCAGACTATTTTATTTATATGAATTTGTTCCAATCTACATCTTGATGTAATCCTTCCTCATGATCACGCAGCATGTTTTCATCAGCTGAATGGGAGGCTAAACTCTATTAAAGTGTGACGAGACTCGCGCTGCGCGTGCAAGCCATTCACACATTACAAGCCGATCAACTATTTAGCCTTTTCCGCTGAATCGCACCTGCGCAGTCCTAAAACTTTATTTCTAGGTTTAATTGACATTTTTAATAGATTTTTGAACCCCACGATATGGGTTTATTTTTTTTTTTGACCATTTAATGTAATTTTGTGTGTACCAGTAGGCCTATGCTGTGTTAGAAATCTCAAGGATTAAAAGTTGTGTTTTCCCTATTAAATGATGTGCTGTTCTGAAAGCAAAAAGAAACAAAATGTAACACGGAATGTAGACTTGTCATCCGCGCAGTCTGACCGAATCAAAGTGGGCGTGTTAACTCGAGCGATTAACCGAACGTGAAGCGCTTCCTGCTCGTGCAGTGCGAATGGCTTGCATGCGCTGCACGAGTCTGAGTATACTGCAGTCTCATCACTTTAATAGTGTTTAGCCTCCCATTCAGCTCATGAAAACACGCTGGGTAAACACGAGGAAGGATTACACCAAGATGCAAACTGGAATGCAGGAGTAGCATTTAATATTAATAAAATAGTATAATACTATCACCATTGCTGTCTTGCCAGTGATTACCCCTCCACGTGCCAATGCTGGCACGCGTCATAGGTTGCCGACCCCTGGTCTTGTATCATATACATTGAATTCAAAAGCATGGCCATTAATCCCTCCCATGTGATTTTTAGTCTCCTGGGAAGACTTTTAACTACATGTCAGAACATGGCTGCAGGGGGTTTGCTACTTTGCCTCCATTCAGACAGAAGAGCATCAGTGAAGTCAGGCACTGATGTTGGGCGATAAACTGTTCGATTCATCGCAAAGGTGCTCAGACGGGTTCAGGTCTGGGCTTTGTGCAGGCCAGTCAAGAATCAGTGAACCATTTCTATATGGACCTCGCCTTATGCACAGTGGCATAGTCGAGCTGGAATAGAAAAGTGCCCAACCCAGTCTGTTGCGAGTTGCAACAAAGTTAAAAGCACACAATTTCCCAAAATGTCTCAGGGAGTATTATTAAGATATGTCCTCACAAAAATGACTGGAACAGCCAAACTCAGAAGAGGGTGTCTACATTATTTTGGCCATTTCTACAGTAGCCCGTAAATAATAAGAAATCGATAAATACAGTTTTAAAGTCTACTTTTTAGCTAAAATGTGGAATATAATTGAAGACTGGAAAATTATATTGTGTATTTTTTTCTGTCCTTCATTTATTTTTACAGATTGTAACTCTAAAAATATCACATATAGGCCTACTTTGAGTGCATCAACATATTAACCCAGTTACTGCAATAACATGTGTAGAACATCATATTGTTTGAGGGGCTTTTAGGAGAATAACTAAAAATGTATCTACTTATATCATGCACACGTGCGCACACACACTTGAAAAAAGTTTTTCTTTGAATTTTAAAGATTTTTTATTGACTAAAATAACATTGTTATACAGTATGTTGGAATTCATATCAATATATTTTGAAATCTTACTTTTTAGTCAAATTATTAATTTACCAGGAAGCATGTACGTTTATTCTCATAATATCAATTTTAGTAGTCAAAACTAGCTTTAAGATAATCCTTAAAAAAAAAAAAAAAAGTCTGACATATGGTTCTTGATAAGCAATAAACCAACATGAAAGTGTGTCACCTTAAGACCCAAATAAATCTGCAAATAATGATACATTTCTTTTTACACTTGTCAGCTTTAGCCATAACAGGCTCCATCCAGATCACCAAAGCAAAGTTTTACATCAAGATGGTCACGCTATTACAATAGTAAAACATTCCCAAAGCCTACAGCCACCTCTAGAATGCATGCACAGCTTTCTAGTAAAGCACTCCGTATACTGTAGACAGAGAATAAGTGTTAATCCAGCTAATGAAGATAGGCTCCCTGCCATGTATCAGCATGTGTCAAACAAGGCATTCTATTGTTGACTGAGCAAAGTCAAGAAAATTACCTGTATGCAAACATAAAGAATGCAATACATTAAACGGTCTCTCAGTAAGATCATGTTGATCTATAGCACAAATGATCTAACTGGAGCTGGTTTAGAATTCGCATTACTCACTAGTGTGCAAATATTCCTGACACATTTCACTGTATGTTTGACAAGATAAAATAATTACATTTCCAGTTGCCACAGTGATTTCAGATCCGTGTTTAGCCATGTTCATCACAACTCAATTGTCTCCACATACTGTGCCAAAATCATAAAATATAAAGCCTTACTTATTGGGCCCACTTTTAAAAAAATTGTTTATAATGCTGTTGGTTAAGTCATACAGTATGACAAAATACTAAATCGGAGCTCACAGCATTTATGGGTCTTCACATACATCCGTGAAAAGAGGCTTCCTGTATAAAAATCTAAAAACTGAAAATGGAGTATCTCTCAGCACTTTATGCTAATCACTTCCTGTTTTCTTGACAGAGCCAGACTGAATCAATCAGCTGTTTGGCTGCAAAGGAAATCAATCTAAAATAAAAACCACCAACTAAACATCCTCCTCGTGACCCAGATTTCACAGCGGGCTTTACTGGACATAGGCTTACTGTCTTCTGACAGTAATGCGTGTACAATTTACATAGACAAATATAATATATACAGTGTGTACGACTTCAGCAGGAGACTTCTGGCTAGTTGATCAAGCTCTTTAAAGCGTTCACAAAAACAAACTTTGAATTTTAAATAAAAGATGTAAATAAGGTATTTGTGGTTGCAAAAGAATGTAAATGAGTTAGAACTTAAGAAAAATGTCTCTGCTGCCCATGATCTATCAATCATCGGGCCAACATGTTTAGTGAGGAAACTCTGTAATGAAGTACTGAGGTTTTTGGTTACTGGGTAGAGCTCTAGTTAGCTGCAGAGCTTTACACGCTGATCTCCTGCAAAGCCATTTGATGTTCTATAGAGCTGTGATGTTTTTAAAAGTCATCTCTACTGAGAAAGAAGTAAAGATTTCATTTAAAACATCCTGAAAATAATTTGAAGCATCCCAGATTTCTTGTGCTGGCATCTGTGGTTAAGTAGACAAATAGAGGGCTCAACAAAGTTGAAATCGAATGCATTTATGCTTACTGGCAAGTATGCTCCATGCGTGTATGGGTGCTTTAAACAAAGCAAACCTTTATTTTAGAGATATTGTTTTTGTCCTTCAATGGGAGCTCCATTTTGATCACTACACAATGTTTCTTCCTTTTACACATTGTAACATAAGTAAATTTGCCATTGTTCAGTAGTAAACTATGCAGAATGTCAAAAGGAAAAGCTTGATCCTGGGAGAATAATCAAAATGAAAATTCCTGGAAATCATGCTCTAACTGAGATTTAAAAATAACCATCATCAAAATATTTCTGGCAGTCATATGGTTACATGATCAGTTCCCGTGAACTAAAACATGGAATGCGCATATCATTTAAAAAAAAAAAAAAAAACTGAGCTTAGCCTACAAGCAACATTATAAATCATCACGTTTTGGCAAATAAAGTTGGGCAGGCACAAATAATGAGGAATAAAATTTTGTGTGGCACACAAATATATCAGGCATCTGACATTCTCAGAGTCTGTCCCTGGCCTCTGTTATCTATGAGCTAATTTCGCACTGGACTTGTAGCAGTGTGTACATATTCTACAAATCTACAAGTAGAATAGATGCTAAAATGTTCATTAGAAATCAGATGCTTGTTTACTAATGCGCTTTACAAACTACTCTTTCCCTAAAAATGCCACATCCTTACTTATTTGAGTACTGTGTGCACTACAAGTGCACTGAAAAGTGTTATTACATATTTATTTTATGATATGTATACATTTTACGTAACTATAACATAAAAGCTGTTGAGCAGGTAAGGATGGATTAGATTACGGGTCTAGGAAAGTGGAATAAAATTAACACCAAAATCAAGTTCCCTATGGTGTCTATGAACAGTGTATGTACTGTACAATGTAATAACATGGAACACGTATCATCATTATATAGCTATTAATGCCCACTTGATATATAAGTGGGAATTTGATGACAAAAGAAAGAAAAAGGAAACAAAAAGGTAGAGAAAAAAAAGTCACCCCTGAATCAATGGACCCTTTGATCACCCACAATATTATACATTGATGTATAGATGACACGTGTAACATCAGTTCATCATTGTTTTCATCTCCATCAAATTTCTATCCAACATATGCACCAATGTGAAGTGGCTCATATGACCAGATAAACAAAGGTCAATATAAGGACCACACCACAGATGCCAAAATGGTGAGGGAGTCAAAAGAAAGAGAAAAGAGGGAAAAGAAAGTTAAGGAGCCTTTGAAAAAAATCAGTATGTGCTCCACACCATCAGATGGGCCCAGTGGAGCAGAAGAATGAGAGTACTGGCAGGATGACACCCAGCCCCTGTCCCCTTTCCTTCCAACCGCCTCATGGTGTCATGTGTGTGTAGGGGGAGGCGTTAGCAGAAGTGGTCATCCTCTTCATCTTTCATTCCCTTCAGCCTGAGCCTTGCAAAGTCCTCGAACACAAAGTCATCATCCTGTGAGAAATTACTGAATACAAAGAGTGACAAATGTTAGGTTATGCATAGACACCTAAGCCAGCATCTTATTATCAAGAGATGCACGGCCAACTGACTTTGTTTCAAACTCTATGAGGTTGGCGTCCACAGGGACATCTGTTTCTGGTACAACTGTGGAAGAAAGGGAATAGTAAAGAATGAGGCCTCCGTCCAATTGAAACACGTGAATTACTATGTGTGCAAATACAAAAGATGTTTAAAAAGACGTGCTATTTATGTGGCACCAAGCAGAATTGCAATCTGTTTGTTTGAGCAGCCGACTGGGCCAGACATAACAATATTGGCTTAACCAGTGTTTGAAAATAGTATATATATTTTTTTTCCAATAGTGGCGCAGAAATTACACACTCCACCTTTAAATAGGAAAAGCATCTACGAAATGATAACAAAATTTTGAATAAATAATCCTTAAGTTAAATCAACTTTGGAAAAAACAATCAAAAAACACCTATTTTACCAGTGGTTCGACTTCTATTCCTAAGTCATATTCTGAAAGCCTGTTTATATTATTTGAGCAACACCAAGATATGATATGTACAGTCAGCTGGTCGTTTTCTGCTAAATAAACCCCAACCAGGAGGTCAGGATCAGGGTCTTGTAGAACACAGAAGGGGTTTATTATTTAATAATAATGCGATAATGACCGGCTGACTGTAAATTCTCTTGCTTATTACATGGCTCCCTACCAATTAATTAAATAAATGGACATGGAATAATGATTTGCAGTGAAATTACATTATTATGTGAGAAGAAAAAGACCACAGAATCAATAGAAAAATGTGTATTAATCCTTCAGTTTGCATTAGAGTTCTGTTGGTGTTTATTTTGTGAAAATAACCACCTGACTTCTCATTATGTCGCTTATTACAGACTACTTGCCAAATAAACACATACATGGACATGAAATGTTCATTTGAGTTGCAATTATTTTATTATATTATAATATTATGCCACAAATGTTGTTGATTGAGCTTAACTTGTATTGAACTCTGAATATTCCTTTAAGACTTTATTAAATTAATTATAATACACTGAATTGTATAGATTTATTATATTTTTTACATGTATTAATGCTCAGGTGGCAGAAGGGTCTGCCAATATTAATAGGCTTTGTCAGTAAGAAAAAAAAATACTGATTACAAGTATATCAAAGATTTGACAGCAAACAATTTGTGCATACACAAACTTTCCAGTCAAGTACATATTAATAAAAAAGACTTAACTGTCTAGCCTGAGGCAGAGAGGTGAGTCTGAAATGTTACCTGACTGCGGTCTCGAGTTGGGCTGTTCAGAGGGCTTGGGATGCATCAAGACAAAAGGCAGCTCCACAGACACATCACTAAAAGGAAACCAATTGTTTGAAATTAATGTCATGATGTTCTGAATTTAAAGCCTGACCTACCTCTGTTGCAAAGGATGAAGACTACATTCACCCTCCCACACTCACCCTCCACGTGACACCACTAGCTTGACTTTGACTCTGTAGGACACCAAGATTCCCAGCACCTCTTTATTGGCCACATCTTTTACTCTGTAAGCACAGAGAAACATGCTAAATATACACAGCAGTAACTAGAAGCAAGGAAACTACTTCACACCAGCAGAGGGTTTATACACATATTGGATAGTTTAACTTAACAAGTACTACAAACTCTCTAAATATCACTACAAACTTTCTAAAGCCAAGCACAAACTACAAGACATGCATCTGAATCTGCAAACTGTGAGAAAATGTAACTTAATCTGAAGAAGAACATACTATTTGGATGTTAATAAAGTATGTTCTTTGGTATGCAGGAAGGGCTGTCACATTTATACAATTTGGCTAATGATTAATTGTGAATTAAATAATGCATGATTATTTAGGTCTGTTTTAGGACTTTCAAGATGATGATGATTAATTGTCATACAAATAGTCATATTTCTTAAGATGCATACAGTATGTGCTTCACACAACTTAAATAATTTATTCACATTTAACTTGGAATCATATACAAAATAGGGATATTTGCTTTCCTTTAAGGGTTTAAAAAAAACAAATTCATAAAAATTATATTTTAAATACCAAAATATTTCCAAATACTTAAAATGTGTCTCTCTTTAAACTTCCAATATTGTTTTTAGAACCCAGCCAACATAAATAGCTATAATATTCATATCATTTTATATTTAGTATAATTATACTGTAATATACAACAGTTAGTTCCAGTCCTCGAATCTGATTGGATGAGAGGCGTTTCATTTGTGCCGTTCTAAACTAAAGTGTAAGAGCAGTGAAAATGTGTTAAGAGCTACTGTTTGTATTTTTTATTTTTTTACATTACATATGTTAGCCAGTAGGTGGTCACAAAAGATACATTTTGTTTGTAATATGAGCCAGTTAGGTGATGTGAAGTGAGTCTGCATCAGCCGTTTACATACAACATCTCTTTGTGATCGTTTTATTACTAGTACATGACTACAGCTATAACACAGCTTTAAATGAACAACTTCAGCATTACGGCTCATCACAGCTGAGAGACACTGACACCTGATTAATTACACAATGGGTGCTGTTTAAAATGGCAGAGGACTTTGCTGTTTCTATAGTGATGGACTCTTGCACACCGGCTACCGCAAAATACCCCCACTTGGATGCTACTTTACCACTGAGAAATCTGATAGCGTCTCTGCTTGGGTGTGGCAACAGGTAATCGCACACACTCTGTCTCTCTCTGTCACAAAAAATATACAATAATGTTAAAAAATCAGACGATTATTTAATAATCGTGAAAGGCCTATATGCAGGTGAGTAATAGGAATGCATTCCTGGACATATTTCATATACGAATATGGCCATTGTCCTGTGATCTGAGCTGTTCGACTCATAGTTCTTCCACTAGTTGAAAGGTCTCTCAGAAGTGCGCATACTACAATCTGAAACTTCTTGTCGCACGTTTATCGGCAACTTAAAACATAAAAGGCTTGATTCTTGTAGTGTGCTCTTGGCATAAAACTGCTTTGCCTTTTTCTGGCTGTGCATATGATAACAAGCATAAAGTAATGCACTCTCAGCTGAAGGCCACTTACATGGTACTAGAGGCCAGGTTGGTGTCTTCATGCTTTAGCTGTCCGTCTAGAGCCAGACCCCTCTTCTCTCTGTTATTGTTCAGTGTGGGGGTGAGTGTATACACCTTACAGAATGTGGAGCTGGGTGATACCTGGTCACTGCAGATGAAAAAAGCACTATAAATTATAACATGTAACTTTTTTTGAATAATGAGTAAAACAGAGTATGAATATGAACTATTTTATGATTTAAAGTTCAGTCATGAAACTCAACACAGCGCAAGGTGGAAAAGGTGTTCTTTAACATGTAATCGGTTAAACCAATCGGCTTGCATACTTCAAGCCCAAGCTGATAGGTCCTCTACATGTATTCTGTTAAGCCCATCAACTTGTGTACTCTATTTATAAATCGTTTCAACAGCCTCAGTTGTGAGCAGGTAAACTGGTATTACTGCAGCACTCTACGAGAGTTTTCTCTGAAGCCCCCCCAGCTCCACCTGTCTAGATCTGCATCAAGTGGATTGCATGTCTAATTGTGCAGCAGCAGCATGTCCTACAAGCTCGATGCAGCATGTCCCCAAAGCAGTTTAACCAGTGTTAATCTAGTCAACGAAATCACAGACAAAAACGTTAGTTGACAAACATTATTTTGACTTTGTCAATGAAAATGAAGTTGAGACAAAAAAGGTGCATCATGACTATAATTAAACAATTTTAATTAAGCAAAATGTTGACGAAAATATGAGATAAAAATGATACTGCAAGATACTAATAGTGCAAGATATAAACAGAAGAAAACATCCAGAGAATCTGTATATAGAAGATATTAGACATGGATTCATCTAATACATTTACATGTATTAGATGAATACAGAGTATGTTAGAGATTTCTCTGCTTGAGCTGCGTGAGTTGAAAGCGCTGAACCGCTTCAAATCAGGGTAAATACCACATTCAAACACATTCTTTTTAAACATGAGTTTAATCACTAAACCCATAAAATACTGTATATGTAATATAACAACTTACATCTGCACAGTGAAGTGAATGAACAGGAGAACTTGAACTAAATGATGTGCTAGACAGAACACGCATAATGTTCCTTAAGAAACACGCTACACGCAATGTAATATCTTTCACAGAAAAATAATAAGTCTCTAAAGCATGAAGAATTCAGAATAGAGTAGGCTAACTTTTAAAAAGTGGCTAATACTTCAGTCTATTCATTATTATTTCAGTAGCTCAGGTTTTTCACAACAAGGACAGTATGTATATTTATATGTTTGATATGTTTACATTAAAACGTTTATAATTAATTTTTTATAAATGTTTGAATATTTTATTTAAGTTTGTTACAGTTTGACACACTGTTTGTCCATTTTGCATGTCATTATCAACTAAAAGATAAATCTTTAAATTATGTCATTTTCGTCAGAGTAAAATTTCAGAATATTACACGACGAAATATTGAATGTTAAATATTTGTCAAAAGACTAAAACTATGACTACAACAAAAACTGTGAAAAAATTTACAGATCTAGTCTGCCTAGACCTAACCTACCAACTTGTCAAATTTAATATAGCCCCTTAAAATGTATTCTATGAGTTGTCATGACTGAAATTTCTTCAATCAAAAGCTCATGTGCTGTATCATTAAACAGAAGCTTGACTGAGATTAAGAATAAAAAACTGTTTGAGAACATCTGTCAAATCTGATGAGGACATAAACAATGTCCTCTTGGGGTCAGTAC
Source organism: Xyrauchen texanus (assembly GCF_025860055.1). Taxonomy (NCBI): domain Eukaryota; kingdom Metazoa; phylum Chordata; class Actinopteri; order Cypriniformes; family Catostomidae; genus Xyrauchen; species Xyrauchen texanus. Next base: position 23,227,513 of record NC_068276.1, on the reverse strand, counting down.
TAGAAATCAGGGGAAAATATGGTAAGGAAAGGCAAGACAACAAAAAATAGAATGAAAAAGAGGAAGAGAAACTTTACTATCGTATCCTTAAGTGATGTGTTTCTTAGAGGAAGTTATAAAGGGTAAATGCAAGGCACAAAACAAAAACAGTGATTAATTGTCGATTAAAAAATACAGACGAACTGACTGAAAAGCTTAAAAAAAAAAAAAACGGAAGACAAAATGCACAGCTACAGTCTTTGTTGTTGGGAGTGAGGGGGAAACATATTGCCTCATCTCATGGAGAGGGTGGAAAAAGGGCCCAAGAGCCATCACCAGCAATAAAGGGTAGGACCAGGGTCACGGTGCCCAGAAGGAATGATCGGATGTTAAACTCACCATGTGGAATGCCAGCCCACAGACTTGCTGTAGGTGTCACGTGAGTACAGAACCACATCTGTGACCTGTAGCACTGAGAAAGAATAGTCTATTTCGTCCTATCAGCATGGAAACAGTGAATCACTAGGAATCCCATCGTGGGGCTTTTAAGGGTGATGAAGGGAACGAAGCATTTGGTGTGAAATCAAATGGTGGTGCAGTAAATAGCAGGATGCCGACTACATATGCCGACTGCCAAAAAGAAAGACAATGCCAGGGCTCTTAGAGGACTGTACAAAGGAACGTAGGGCACACAGGTCAAGGAGGTCACAAACCAGACGAACATAAGGCTAATAAGAAGGGTAGAGTCATGAGATTCTCCGGGAGTATTTGAAAGGGAAGAACAGAGCTTCATAGACTGTTTTTATATGGTGTTACGCCGTTTACCAAGTGTAGATGCTTGGCTTTATCAGCTGTGCTTTTAGCTTTAGCGAAAACATGGTTTGATTCCACTAGGGGAGGCTATGACAGAAGCACCTGGGTAATAACCAGAGTTGACGTGCTATAAATATATTTTGACAAAATATAAACCTTTGTGAGATGTGTAGTAAACACAGTCCAACTTGAAAGCAACAAAGACGGTGAAAAAACTGGTCGAACAGGTGAGAGAGATGAAAGAAGTCCTTGTAAACCGAGAGAACAGGATGTTAACAAAGAAGGGATCCTTTGAAAATAATAGGGAGGGACAGAGAAGAAATGGAGAAAGAGGGAAAAAGGGGTACTCACTCGGCTTCTACCTGAGCCACAGGACATTTGTACTGTGCGGTGCTGAACAAACAGATATCGGCATACTGTCGCACTGTTGGGAGAGAGCAGGGATACAAAGCGGGGTTACCAGGGCTGGATGGGAGCGCACACGAACCAAACACACAAATAATCAGGTACAGGGCAGCTGACATTCACATGTTAATTAATAATGAACACATGAGCAGGAGAGGAACTGAAGGGCAAATTTAAGGACAAATCTAAACAGATGTATACAACACAAGTATAAACACATTGCAATCACATACTCATATGCAGTAAATATCAACATGAAATCAAAACTGACCAGATTAATTTTCCTAACACACGCTCTTGGTCTTATCTTGAATTATTTGGTGAACACCTCTGAAACAACTTTTATTTTTTCGACTAAGGTCATCAGAACCTCTCATTTTTCAACGCCCCCTCTTCACAATGTAGAGATCACTTTTCACAATCTAGTCAATCCAGGGTCGGTGTATGCATATGACAGAGCAGAGTATGGCAGTTTCCATACCGCAGGAGAATGCAGACAAAACTGGGGAAATATATGCCTTTTTAAGATGATCATTAAAGGTCATTATTTATAGAACAGACTGGAATCTGAACATGACATCGGCAGAAAGTGCCCATCAATAGCGATGGTTTATGATTTATTTTTGGAAATTAAACACGTTTAATGGAGCCGGGCTATAGAAATTTCATACAGCAGCTTTAAAAGGCATATTTTAAAAAGTCTAAGCATTGCGAGGTGCAAGGGGGTTTGTATTGCTTGTATTGTATTTTTCTGTCAGTCTGCATATCCATATAGTTTGGTAATAGCTGTTTGCAATTTTTTTTTAAATACATTTAAATGTGCTTTCATGTCTCCATTTGGGTTGGATGAAATATCTATTATTAATGATATAATTGAGATAAATTGCTGACCATGTTAAATTGACCAATATCGTGAATATCACGATGATTTAAATTTGCTTTCATTTGGCCACCAAGTTTCTGTGACAGGCCGCAGGGCGGGGCCGGGTCATGATTATACACACCCGGTCCCATATCAGGCTAATTAAGCCTCCGATCACGACCCGGCCCCGCCCTCCGCCCTGTTACAGTTTCATAAAGAGCGCAACATTAAACTAATTTCATGATCCTTCAGGGCTGCACAATTAATCAAATTAACATTCAAATCGCAAGTTGTTCATATGTGATTATCCTCAAAAGATTGTGATTTAAAGACACATAAACATGGTCTGTGTGTCATTCAGAACAAACCAGTGACGCACTGATCTGCGTGCACGTGCATGGCGGCGCTCTCATACCAGTATACGTGCATTGTGAAATCAAAGTGATGCAGGTTCAAGCATTCGCGCACTTCAAAACATTAGTTTCCAAATCTATCCAGCGTTTTGAACGTGACGTCGCCTCAGCTACTGAGGGATAATGGGACCATAAGGTGTCCAGTCAATCCGCACTTCACAATCTCACCGGAAATAGTAAATCAAACGAGTACTTCTCGCTTACTGCTTCATGAATACTGTGGATTCGGACATTCCACATACTGTTTTTGGCATACTATATAGTAGGGAAGAATGGATATTCGTATGCAGCAATTTTGCATTTTTTTGTGTCAAAATAAAAGTCCGAGATGAAGGGGAAGTAAACAGGACAGAAATATATAACTTTTGTATAACGCAAATCTAATAATAAGAATAATAATGCTAATTCAGCATTATATAATAATAATAAACCTGACGTGTCCCATAGTAATAATTTGGTATTATGCAATGTTCAACTGGGGTTTCAAAAATAATTCAGTGAGGTAGCTTTGCACACCTTCTTCATTCACAAAAATGTATTAGTAAAAACATTGAAGGTAAATAATGCTTTTTATTAAGCTTGTGTTTATTTAATTAAAAACGAATTATTTTTAAATAGATTTTTATTTAATGTCTTTAAAATATTGAACCTACTTGCTACAGGGGCTGTTTGGATGAAATGAAAAAAAAAAAAAAAACAACACTTTTGAGCCATTTCAGAGCAAATATATAATTAGAGATATATATATCGAATATCGTCAATAGGCTGAAAAATATTGAAATATAATTTTTAAGACATATTGCCCAGCCCTAGTTTCCGTTACTATTTCAAAGTGGTATGACCTGGGGAAAATAAGCCAAACCCTTGATGGTTTTTGTGAGACGCTTTCACTGAATCAATCCCTGATGAATAAGTGGGCATCTGAATCAGCTTCCTACCTCCCTTTGTAGTGAATCAGTATATCGTGAACATGAATTTGGGTCTTTCAAGGATGTTCATCCACTAAGACTCTTAAGGACACTTCAGACTCAATCACCTGCTAAACAATTATGAGTTTGAACATTAAAACACAGCTGGCACCGGTAATCAACATCGCTGCATAAATGACACTATCGTGCATTTTTGTTGAAGAATTTCAAACATGCATTGTTATTATGAAAGATAAATCACATAAATAAAAATATAATGGGGTGTATTTTTAACCATCTTCTAACAGCTTTAATATTAAAACCTTGTTTCCCTTTCATGATCATGATTGTTACAGTGCATTCTGGGAATTTTTAGGGAGTGAACGTTTCAGTGCACTGGAATGATTTTGCAATTGTGACAGCCCTAGAAATGGCCAACATCCTGATCATTGCCCTGACTAGTGAATTAGGGAGCTGAATAAGTCACCCTAAAATGGAGTCCCACCCCAATTTTTTTTCGTATTGAATATCCTGTCTCGCTTCAAAATACACCGCATTATGCAAGTAAAATGGGTTGCTAATGCAGTTTCATGTGACTTTAAAGTAATTGAATGTTGTATGTATGGTTGTAATGATACTGGTCATAAATATCACTATTTGAAATAACGCCCTATCCTGTACTTTAAGACACGAACAATAACTACAACATAGATAACACCATTTTTCAGAGAGAGCATACCTATTAGCTAGTAAGATATTTACATTTTTCTTGTTAACAATTTATTAGCTTTTTCTGAGGTCATCAGTAGGATGAAAGAAACAGCAAAGGGATAGGGGAAGAGGACGCTAAAGGATTTAGGCTAGCTGATGTTACCAAGTCAAAGGCAATGCTTTTGCATACAAAGCAATTGCTTTCATTAACATTATCAAAGATTAATTAATGGGACAAAGAATTGTTCTTCATTGTTAGATGATGTTAGATAAAACAAACTAATGTTAAATAATTGTAGTGTTAGTGCTGCAACAGCTAATCGGTAAATTCGTCTTAGTTGGATGTTGTTGGCGAGAAGTCCCGTCAGTGACATCACTTTACAGCCCAGTGAAAAATTAAGAGTTGTTTCTCTACAGTGCATAACGTCCCTTACAAAAACGTATCGGTTACCTAACGTAACCTCGGTTCTCTCTAGATGAGGGAACGAGTATTGCGTAAGCTAGCTTACGCTACGGGAAAGATTCATCTTTTCTGAGATATTGAAGCCAAAAAATTATCCTTAATTTTTGTATCCATTGTCAACGCAGTGCGGCAGCTGCAGACCTTGAGCGGGCTAGCTAGCGAGCTCATAGGTTGCTCTGTGGCAACTGCTGCAGCCTATAGACGAGCTTGGGCGAACTCGCATCCAATGAGAGGCGTCCGCGCGCTCACTGCATCAAAGCCCGCCAAAATGGGCGTGACTAGAGTGCATATAAGCGTAGTTCGTAGGCTGGAACCCTGGTTTTCATTGACTGAAGCGAAAAGTCGCTCGTGGCGCGAGCACGGCCGGCTACGCAATACTCGTTCCCTCATCTAAAGAGAACCGAGTTTACGTTAGGTAACCGATACGTTCTCTTAGGAGAGGTTCTCTCGTATTGTGTAAGCTAGCTTACGCTACGGGAACCCATTGTCAACGCCGTGCGCGCCAAGCATCCACTGTATGAGCCCCAGGGAATTAAGGGGGGACCCGGGGGAGCCCTTATGAGTGGGGAAATAATATTTGGCCGGCAAGAATGCGGGTCATTGATTGTGTAATACATAAGCACGTAGTGGGAAGGGAACGACAGAGCGGCGGTGCCGGTCTGTGTGGAATGTGTCCCATCAGTGCAGCTCACCAGGGGAGCTGTAGCGTATTAAACCGCTAGTAGTTTTGCCTGCAGAGCGGGCACTTCCATATTGTAAAATCTGACAAAGGTGGAGGGGGAAGTCCATCCCGCTGCCACACATATGTCGTGAATGGAAATCCCGCTGGACCATGCCCACGAGGATGCCATGCCTCTAGTGGAGTGAGCCCTAATGCCCAACGGGCATGGCAGGTCTTTTGACGCGTATGCAGCAGCAATAGCGTCCACTATCCATCTAGATAGTGTCTGTTTCGAGGCGGCGAGACCTTTGGTGCTCCCTCCGAACGAAACGAAAAGCTGCTCGGAGCGTCTGAAAGCAGCGGAGCGCGCAGTATACAATCTCAGTGCTCTGACCGGGCAAAGGAGATTGGCGTCGCGTTCGCTATCGGGTGCTGGCAGCGCCGATAGGGAAATGACCTGTGCTCTGAAAGGAGTACCGATCACCTTGGGAACATAGCCGTGTCTAGGCTTTAAAATGACCTTGGAGTCACTTGGTCCAAACTCAAGACACACAGCGCTGACAGACAGCGCGTGAAGGTCTCCCACACGTTTGACTGATGACAGGGCAGTCAGAAAAACGGTTTTGAGTGAAAGGTATTTCAAATCCACAGATTGAAGTGGTTCGAAAGGGGGGGCTTTCATAGTTTCGAGAACTATAGAAAGATCCCAGATAGGAACCGATGGGGGCGCGGGGGTTCATCCTTCTAGCTCCCCTGAGGAAGCGGATGACCAGCTCGTTTTTACCCCATGACTGGCCGTGCAGGGGTTCAGCGAACGCCGCAACGGCCGCCACATACACTTTGAGCGTGGATGGGGATCTGCCCTTATCCAGCAGCTCTTGTAGAAATACGAGCAGCGACGACACCCCACATGTCCGCGGGTCCAGGTCTCTGTCGGTGCACCATTTTGAGAACACAGACCATTTTGACGCATAGAGTCTTCTCGTGGAAGGGGCTCTAGCGTGTATGATGGTGTTTATTACTCCTTCTGGCAGAGCGACGGGTAGTCGTTGATCACCCACGCATGCAGCGCCCAGCGCTCTGGGTGGGGATGCCAGATTGTGCCGCGAGCTTGAGAGAGGAGATCTGCTCTCACTGGGATGGGCCACGGCGCTGTCAGTGACAGCTGCGTAAGCTCCGGGAACCATGTCTGATTCTCCCAACGCGGGGCTATGAGGAGCACCGAGTGACGCGTTTCCCTGATCCTCTGCATTACCTGTGGCAATAGCGAGACGGGAGGGAAGGCGTAAAGCGGGCGTCTGGGCCAGTCCTGGGCCAGCGCGTCCTCGCTTTTTGAGAAAAATATTGGGCAGTGAGAGTTCTCTTTGGACGCAAAGAGGTCTATCTCTGCTCTGCCGAATAGGTGCCATAACGTCTGGACTGTTTGAGCGTGCAGGGACCATTCCCCTGGGGGAATATTGTCTCTGGACAGTCTGTCCGGGCCGTCGTTCAGGTGGCCTGGCACGTGCGTCGCCCTCAGCGAGCGCAGGTGGCACTGGGACCAACTCAGTATGCGTTTTGTCAGATGGAAGAGGTTCCTGGATCTGACACCGCCCTGACGGTTTAGGTAGGATACCACAGATCTGTTGTCCGAACGGACCAGGACGTGGTGACCCTGAATGACCGGGAGAAAGCGCACGAGCGCGTACTCGACCGCTATCATTTCCAGACAATTTATGTGAAGGAGCTTTTCCTGAACTGACCATAGGCCGAAAACCGGAGAGCCCTCGCAGACCGCGCCCCAACCCGTGTTGGACGCGTCTGTCGAGATGACTTTTCGGCGAGATACAGCTCCCATTGTCACTCCCCGCTGATACCATTCGGCCACTGTCCAGGGCTGCAGAGCTGATATACAGGTCTGAGTCACCTTGATGGGCTGGCGGCCTGTGGCCCAAGCCCGGCGAGACACGCGGGTGTTTAGCCAATGCTGAAGCGGGCGCATGTGCAGTAAACCCAGCTGAAGTACTGCTGCGGCTGAGGCCATGTAACCTAGCACTCTCTGGAATTTCTTCAGAGGCGTGAGGCTGTTCATCTGAAAAGATGCGGCTAGTCGCTGAACACGGCGTGCGCGCTGTGTAGATAAGCGAGCCGTCATTGCCACTGAGTCTAGTTCTATTCCCAGGAAGGAAATGGTCTGACTGGGCTGTAGTGAGCTCTTGGTCCAATTGACTGCAAGACCCAAACTGTTCAGATGGCTGAGGAGAACTGCTCTGTGAGACAGAAGCTCCATATGTGACTGAGCCATAATCAGCCAGTCGTCCAAATAGTTCAGAATTCGCAAACCCTGACTCCGCAGGGGTGCGAGCGCCGCATCCATTCACTTCGTGAAAGTACGGGGTGCTAAGGACAGGCCGAACGGAAGGACGGTGTATTGATAAACCTGGCCGTCGAAGGCGAATCTCAAGAATGGCCTGTGACGGGGATTTATCTGAATCTGAAAGTATGCATCTTTCAGATCGAGAGAAATAAACCAGTCCCCCTGGCGCACATGCGCGAGGAGTTTCCTGATTGTAAGCATTTTGAACGGTCTTTTTGCAAGTACCTTGTTCAAAACCCTGAGATCTAATATGGGTCTGAGGCCGCCGTCTTTCTTGGGAACAAGAAAATAACGGCTGTAAAGCCCCGACTCGCTCAGAGAGGGTGGCACTTTTTCTATGGCCCTTTTGCACAGAAGGCTTGCTATTTCTGAACGAAGCATGCACGCTGCTTCCGTGTTCACAGTGGTTTCGAGCCGCGCTCTGATGCGAGGGGGGCGGCGATCGAACTGTAGCAAATAGCCCTGTTGTATTGTGCTTAACACCCACTTGGATATCCCTGGAATAGCTTCCCACGCTTTGAAGCGTAACGCTAGAGGGTGAATGGCCAATTCGCTCTGATTGCCGCACACAGAGCGCTGAACAAAATGTGTGAGCGCGTTTAGTGTGTTCATGCATGATTGCTCGCAGACAGCATGAACAGGCTGTTTTGTGAGTGACGTCCCGATTGGAATGAATGGGGAAAGAGTCACATCTGTTACGTGATGCGCAAGCATAGTCATGGGCACGGGACTTACACACAGAGGAATGGTTGCTGGCCGTGTAACAGAGCGGGCAGAGAATGGGCGCGCGCACGCATTTGTGGGCGCCTTCATTGACTCTGACGCTCGAGCGGTTCGTAACCGCTTTATGTGAGCGTGCTCTGGTGGGGACACGAGACATGCAGTGCTTGTGTGCAGAAGTGAACACTGGATTGTGGGCACATTTTCTACACATAGGGCTGGTCGTGTGACAGAGCGGGCAGAGAATGGGCGCGCGCACGCATTTGTGGGCGCCTTCATTGACTCTGACGCTCGAGCGGTTCGTAACCACTTTATGAGAGCGTGCTCTGATAGGGGCACGGGATGTGTTATGCTTGTGTGTAGGGGCGAACACTGGGTTGTGGGCACTTTTTCTACACATAAGACATGTTTGCTCTTTACAAGATTTATTTGGGTCGCCGTGAAAACGGCGTTTGAGTGCAGGCAAGCGGGCAGTGTCACCGGCTTGTTGGCTGCTAAATTCACCACTGTAGTAGCCTGAGAGAAGGGGACTGACAGGGGGCAAAGCTTTGACGGTGGTCCGGCCGCGGCGGGACTGAGCCGTCGTTTGTTCAACAAAGTTAGGAAGACTTCGGTTGCTCTGGTTTCAGCGTTACCTTAAATCGAGGCCCGCGGGGGCGGCGGTCTGCGGCGGCTGTCTGAGCGCGATCGAGGGCGGCCGCCCTGTCGACGCTGAGAAGTCTGAGTTTGTTGAACTGGGCGCTGTGAAGAGGCTCGTGCAGGAGGCTGATCACGTGAGCGGCCTGCAGAGGAGCTAGCGCGACGCGGCAGGAAGAGGTTCATGGCTTGGGTGGCTTTCTGGACTTCTGAGAAGCGGTCAACAATGCCACTCACCGCGGAGCCGAAGAGACCGGTCGGAGAGAGCGGTGCGTTGAGGAACGTGGAGCGCTCTGCTTCTCCCATGTCGGCTAGTGTTAGCCATAAGTGTCTCTCGGTCACAGTCAGCGAGGCCATGCACTTCCCTAGAGCTTGGGCTGCAGCTTTGGTAGCGCGAAGGGCGAGGTCTGTCGCGCTTCGTAGATCAGTAACAGCCTCTGGGTGCCTGCCTTTCTCATCCCACTCCCGAAGAAGGTCTGCTTGTAGGATCTGTAAAACGGCCATTGAGTGCAGAGCAGATGCGGCTTGGCCGGCGGCGGAATAGGCGCGGCCAACATAGGCGGAAGTCGCTCTGCAGGCCTTAGACGGGAGCACAGGCTTGGAACGCCATCTCGCGGAGGGCGGACAAAGGTGTGCTGCTACCGAGTCCTCGACCGGGGGGATGGAGGAGTAGCCTCTCTCAGTGGCGCCGTCCACCGACGCGAGAGAGGTGGAGACGTGGGAACGGGTCCTGGCTGAAAAAGGAGCGTTCCACGACTTTGCAAGCTCCGTATGTAATTCCGGCAGGAAGGGAGCGGCCCGGGCCGCGGGTGTAGAGCGGCGATGGCTTTGAAGAAAGCAGCCGTCGAGTCTGTTGGGTGCCTGCTCAGGGGCGGTGACCACTCGAGCCCGAGGCGGTCGACGGCCTGTGTGAGGAGGCGTGTTAACTCCCCTTCGACTCCGGCGCGGGTCCTGCTGGATTCCTGGGCCGAGGAGGAGGCTTGGGAGCCTGACCACTCCTCGCTGTCCGAAGCCATGATGGAACAGTGGCCCTTATCGTCCGCCTCGTCATCCGAGATGGCAGCAGTGCGGCCGCTCGGCGGCAACTGCGCGTCCCGGGGGGGCGGGGAGGGTGAAAGCGATGCTCGAGGGAGAGGCTCCGGCGAGGCAGTCGCTTCAACCACAGTTTCCGGCAGCCTTTGTGAGCGGCGCTTCTTCCTGCGCGGCTGAAGGTAAGGCGGCGCGGCGGTTTCTGCTTTGAGCGCTTCGAGTCGAGCCCGCAGGGTCGACATCGGTAGCTCCTCGCAGAAATCGCATCCGCCCTCAGTGAGGGCGAGCTCTGCGTGCCCCAGTCCCAGGCAGAGAGCGCAGATGATGTGGCGGTCTCCTGTGCTGAGAAGGGCGCGACATGAGGCGCAAGTGGAGCGAGGCATCTTGAAAAAGACGCTCGTACTCTTTTGTGAATAGTTCGTGAGAACTAGCTTGCTGAATAAAAGGATACGTCGTCGGATGGCGTAGCTCGCAGGATGGCTGAAGGTGGCTGAGACGGCCGGCTTCTTCTAGCGCTGTCCACGCTTGCTTGATGCCCCTCGAACGGCGACGCGGCTTCCAGGTCAGCGATGCGAAGAGCTTCGCTGAAGAGATGAAAATCAGGGTTCCAGCCTACGAACTACGCTTATATGCACTCTAGTCACGCCCATTTTGGCGGGCTTTGATGCAGTGAGCGCGCGGACGCCTCTCATTGGATGCGAGTTCGCCCAAGCTCGTCTATAGGCTGCAGCAGTTGCCACAGAGCAACCTATGAGCTCGCTAGCTAGCCCGCTCAAGGTCTGCAGCTGCCGCACTGCGTTGACAATGGATACAAAAATTAAGGATAATTTTTTGGCTTCAATATCTCAGAAAAGATGAATCTTTCCCGTAGCGTAAGCTAGCTTACGCAATACGAGAGAACCTCTCGTAAGAGAACTGAGAGTTTTTTCCGGAGGTTTACCACTACCGTTGAAGAGCAGCAAACTTTTTTCCTTTGAGGCGAATCACAGCTCATTTAAATGTGAAAATAATGAGCGGCAAATTTGCGGGTAGTTTAGATTTTTTGTAAGGGTAACATATTACTGCTATTTTCTGTTTTTTTATGTACTGTGTAATGAATTCAATATCAGGTGCGTTTTTCCGCATGTTTCCCGACACTGTTTGTCAGTACCACATGCGAGTCTCCCTTAAACTTCAATGAGCACGTGAGCGTGTGCATCCGCATCAAACCGATCGCAATGAAAAAAGGGAGCACAGTCATGTTTATTAAACTTGTGCAACATCATACCTCAATTTCAGTTTCAATGTAGTCAATGTATCAAATTCTCATTTATGTCACCCTGATGTCTCAGAGGTGAAACTGTGCGGTTTTAAGAGTTTTAGATTGACTTTTAGACTTGTCAGCACTATAGTGAATCTGCACTGCGTTTAGAGATGATTGTACTATATTAAACTTTATATAATGCTGAATATTATATATAATATTAATGCTTAGGGTCCTGGCAAATGTAATATCTAATTTCACCAGTAAATAAAATATGGCAAACACAATTTTACTGGATAAGCATACGCTACCATAAAAAATGTATTTTTGAAAAGAATACTTTAGAAACGTGTAATCAGAGACCATAATATTTTAAAACTACCAATTTCTATTCTGGTGTCTCCATTGCCCTCTGCTGGACTGATTTTTTGTCCCACACCATCCCTGATGTATCATAATGAACTGTACTTTTTAAGTTTTACAAGTAATGTAATTTTGCATATGTCCTGAAAGTAATCATAATAATACAAATTGAAAATGAAGTATTCCTGATTCAGGCTTTGTTTAAAGTTTTGTAAGATTATAGAATTGCGAAGTCTGTACAGTAAATCAAACCAAATCCTTCAGCCCTTTATCATTTCAATCATTAAAAAAAAAAATCACATTATAACAGGAAATAAAATTTTTATTTATCTGATTAATTGAAGAAATAATTGAAGATTAATCAATTATCAAAATAATCATTAGTTGCAGCCCTAACCAAGTGTTACCAAACAAAACACAAATGGTTTACACTTTTATTTGTAGGCTGTAATACATTGTATGGTTTCAAAATACTTCAAAATACAACAGTTCTAGATTAAACTGTTTGTGTTTGACTCACCTGAGATTTTAACTCGTTTGACTGTTTTGGTGGAGTTGTTTGTGACATGAACATTGACACTGATAGGTTCACCATGGTAGTAGAGCTGAGAGAGACAGAAGAGAAAAAATAATATATATATATATTCTGTAATTGTATTTGCATTATCTTTGTAGTAGATTATTTGTAACTATCATTTACTTTATTACTATTTATTGTGCACTGTTTGCATTTTTATTGTATGCAGTTAAGCCAGTTGAGCACACCAAATTGAAAGAGCAATTTCAATAGTTGCTGAGAAGGAAGACGACAATTTGACACTTAAATCATAAGCAGAGGGCAGCAGAGGAAGTCTGTGTGTGGGTAGGTGTATGTTTGCACCTCTTTATCTAGCGAGGCCTCGAGGTGAAGGGAACGGTCAGACATAAGGAAGCTGCGTGTGGTCTCCACCATTGGCTGAGGACCAGTCTTCTCTGGAGCATACTGCACCTTACGAATCACCAACCGCACAGAATTCCTGTAAAGATTGCTCAGTTAGACAATTTCGGAGGTCAATTGTACTGTCAAAAAATGCCTTTATACCTTTAAAAATACATAGGCATTTGCGTTGAATGCTCAGAGTTTCTAACAAGAAGAAAAACTCACAAGAAGTGACACTTACCGCTTGTGGGTCTTCTCGTCCACAGTTTTGGCACAGAATGCCCTGACCTCAAAGTCTACACCACACGCCTATGGCCAAAAAACAAGAAAATTACCATTGAAATGAGAGGTGTGAACGCACACATGTTAGCCTGTGTGTGTATGTCATTACCTTTCCTGTGTCCTCTGGGCCAGGCTGTAAAGTGACTGAGCAGGGAAGGTTTTGAGGAATCTGTTAAAAAATTAAATATTATTTTTTTTTTTTAGCAAATTAGCCCTTATCACAATCATGCAAACACTAAATAATTCCCACAAAGAAGCCTTAAATAAGGCGCGATTTGTGGATTACTGTGATTTTACTATGGATAAAAGGGTGTTCTTTGGCACGACCTGAAGCAGTAACAGCATTATGATAAAAGACACCAACATTTAATAAAGAGCTGCATATATTAAAGGAACTTTCCGGGTTAAATACAAATTAAAGTCAATCGAAAGCTGTTGATTAACACAAACAATCATTTTGACTCGTCCCTTGTTTATTTTAGTCCATAAACACAGCTTCAAAAGTATAGCCACAAGACATAAACATTATAATACACTGAACATTATACATGATATCATGATTTTAGTGTGATAAAATAAGGGATTTACAGACATTATGCCATTAACCAGATTACACGTTTTATGCATGTTACACTGTCATGACAGCAATGCTGTAATATTGGAAATAACTCACCCATACATGTATAATGTTTATCGGCAAGCATAACTTGCATTAGTTATATCGAAGCAACTTGTTGCATTAATATAGAATTGTTGGATATATTGCAATTTAGTTCAACCAATCAGAACTTAGGATTGGATCTATCCATTTTATAATTTACTGGTGACCTGCAGGAAAGTCTAGCAAGTTATTTATTACTTTTAACAAATTTAACTGGATATATGGTAGTGCAAGAAGAGTAATTTCTAATGAGTGTTAATAGCACAAGTTTTATTTACTATTTCTAACTTGTATTCAAAACTGATCAGCTGTACTCTTAAAGGTACATCAGATGAGTCGAAAACATGCATGCACAGTTGTACCCTTCAAGCTGTTAAAAATGAACGTGCAAATGCAGAAAGTAAAAGGTCACCATGAAGTTGAAAGGGTATGCATTCTGGCCGAGTTTCTTGAGCAGTCTCTCCTGTAGGCGACTGAGCGGCTTGCGTTCCTCAGGCAGTGGGGGATATGCCTGAAAACTGGAGATGAAGAGATCCTTCCTGAAAGACAGTCCCAGAACATCCAGGTCCTCACGGCCATAACGGAAGGCACACGTCAGGGTCACAAACACTGCGTAAAGGTAGAAGGAACCAAGTACAAAGCAGAGATGAGAAATTAAGATATAATACAAGGTTTCGGATAGGACAACGATTACAGCTATATTCTTTTTTTAAACATGATTTAAATATAGAATTTACAAGCTGTACAGGTAATTCTGAGATACTGTAAATCAATGTTTAAAGTGTCCTCCAACCTTTTCTGTCTTTAAGGTATTCTGGGTCGATCAAGAGCACGCCATCTAATGTCAGATAAAATAAAGAGAGACAACGAACGCAATGAGTGAGAAAAAGATGCATAAAGCGTATCAGCAAATATTTTATACATGGTGTTCCAGACAGGCTGTCCGTCTTGTGTGTTGCTTTTGTTAGCAGTGCAAAAATGCATAACTGGCCATTTTGTATATAAAATATACATTCCTTGATCTTAATAAAATAATAAAATAATTTTCATGATGTTTTGAGTGGGAACTTTCTTTTGTCTTACCTACAGGATCCACATGATCTAGATGATCCACAAAGTCCCTCTTCCCCAAGTATACTGTGAGCTAAGAGGAAAGAGGATAATCAGAAACATCTTTGGAAAACAGCACAAGTTTGAACTTGCTAAAAAAAGACCCCAGAGATAACGCAAAGCATGCAGTGCCTCTAATGAAGAACCCTCAAATACACACACACACACACACACACACACACACACACACACACACACACACACACACAAACAATTTAACAAACAGCCAAGCTGACCCCTAGTTGCTCCACTCCCTTCCTGAAGACAACCCCTCTAGGCGGCGTGATCTCACAGCAAACATCCTCGACATGCAAAATGCTCTCCATTTCAGAAAGACAGATGTAGAAAGGCAGAGGAAGAGATAGAGATATGGTAGGCAGAAAAATGGGTGGAACTAGTCTGAATGCAAGCAGAGAGAACCTGACCAACTAAAACAAGCAATTTTGTTTTGAAAAAGGTCAGTCTAGGAAAGACACAGCTTTTGCAAGGAGCTTCTAGAGGTGTATAAGTGAAGAAACACCAAGACAGATGGATAGAAAATGAGTATGGGGAGAGAGAGAGGAGGAAAGAAAAAAGTTAACTGAGACCACTGAAGATCCCACCTTCTAGCTTAGAACATACTTGAGGGGAATCTTACCTTGCAGTTGGGGCTAGACTTCTTGAAGACTCTGCAATGACAGAAAAGGATTTTGAGAATGGTTTTATCAACATGAAAATCTAAAGAAACAGATCGGAATGATTAAAAACATCATTTAAAATACTGAGGCAATCAACATTAAGGCAAATTCATAATTTATCATAATTCTGCAACTGTGAAGAATCTGTTTAACATTTTAAAGGGATAGTTCACCCAAAAATGAAAATTCTCTCATCATTTACTCACTGTCCTGGCATCCTAGATGTGCATGACTTTCTTTCTTCTGCAGATCTCAAATGAAGATTTTTAGAAGAATATTTCAGCTCTGTAGGTCCTCACAATGCAAGCGAATGGGTGCAACATTTTGAGGCTCCAAAATCCACATAAAGGCAGCATAAAAGTAATCCATATGACTTCAGTGGTTAAATCCACGTGTTCATACAACATATGACAGGTGTGGGTATTAAACAGATCAATATTTAATTTATATTAATATTTATGATTTTATCATAAATTCTCCTCCCCGCCCAGTAGGGGGTGATATGCACGCAGAATATGAATATCTGTTTCTCATCCACACCTATCATATCACATCAGAAGATTTGAATTTAAGTGCCAGAGTCACCTGAAGTACTTTATGTTGCACTTATGTGGATTCACCCATTCACTTGCATTGTATGGACCAACAGAGCAGAAATATTCTTCTAAAAGACTTAATTTGTGTTCAGCAAATGAAAGAATGTCATACACATCTGAGATGGCATGAGGGTAAGTAAATGAGATAATTTTCATTTTTGGGTGAACAATCCCTTTAATAGATAACATCAGTTTTAGTGTCTATTTATCTATCTTTATGATCTTTACAAGGTTAAAGCCATAACCTCACGACTGTCAGACTACCCGAATCGCAGGACTGCTCACATTACACAAAGTTTCTTGACATCTGTCGCCTTCTTGTTGTAGCAGCGCACATACAACACAACAGAACAAAGTCAGGGTGTTCAAATTACCATATCATTGGCCAAGAGGCATCCCCGGCCAACAGCAAATAATAAATAAATAAAAAAAAACATAATTGACGTGGGAAATTGGAGTGATCAATATATTTTTCCACAAATAGATGCTCAAGTATAGCTCAATGTCTAAAAGTTGTCTGTGTACTGATTTAGTCTGAAAAACAACAACAATAATTAGGAAGACGTGGTCAACTGTCTGTGTCTGTTTTTGGAAAAGAGTGAGAGGTAAATAAAACAGAACAATGTCAAGAGGAGTGCCAAAACCATATATTTATTTGTTAAAATTAGTTCTCATAAGTTCATTACATTAAAACACAATTATGATCAAATTGTGGCTGGAGAAGTTTGCCGTTGTCGCTGCATCACTCACATTACAAGACTATGTGGCGATAATATCAAACATGCTTGAAAATATTGCAGTGTCTGTGGCAGCTCAAGACTGGCTTAGATCACGTCACTGAACCGCTCGTACTTAATGAGCATCGCCAACCATATTGATTAGGCTGTGATCCGGGGGTTTTGTGGCAGACCTGGGAAATCTGTCTACGGCAGCAAAATCCAACCAAAAATCGTGTAGTGAGGGTGCAGCTTTAGTCGGACTTAGGAAATATGAAAACCAGAGCCCACTTGAGGCTAACCAATGTAATTACTCAAGCATTATCTGTGGCTACATGGGAAAACTAGCCAAGAATGAGTCTGATTCTCATTGAGAGTGAGAAAGCATGAAAAGAATAGAGACATGACAAAAAGGGGGACAGAAAAGACTGTCCGACCAAAAAGGCTGCAAACAAAAAGCAGATGGACAAAAGCAATAGAAAAAAGAGAAAGGAGTGGGGACAAAGGAAGAACATAAAAACACTTAATGGGATAAATGGCAGCACAGAGAGGGCAGAAGAGAGAGAGACTGAAAAAGAACATTAGAGAGGGTATAAAAACACAGTGGTCACCTGAGATTCTGTAGATGGCAGTAACTCATCTGATTGTGAAAAACGTTTGAAATGGATGAAAATGGAAAAAGAAAAAGAGAAAAAAAGAGCAATCTTGGGGTACCATGTAACCAGTAACAAACAATATGTAATCAGATTACTTTCTGAATTTTTTATTTATTAGATTTATGAACTAAAAATTAACAATCTCTCTCTTCCCAAAAACATACAATACATTTACTTACTATTTACATGTATGAGTACAAAAAGACTTAAGTCTTTTTAAAATGTCATGCAAACGCTTTAGTCTGACTGAAATCAATCCAGTCTGATTTTTGCAAATTAATTGACCTAGATAATGTGACTGTAGCTCGGCTTCATCCAGCATTAATTAATTAATGAATAATGAATTAGAATATTATTTATTTCAATTAACTTGAAATTGATTGAGACTGGCAAAATCCTGTAGCAATTTAATGTTTTGAATTCAGCCCCACCCCTTTTCCACGCTCTGCTGTACCAAATTTGAAATCTAACTGTATTGAATCTACTAAGAAGAGTTGATCTACATGGATTATGTGTGGGAGCTCAAAAAGTATTTTTCACCAAGAGTTGATGGTGTGTCAACAGCACACCTTTACTAAGTGAAAATGCTAGTGGTGTTTTTTCTGCCACTCTAAATGTTTGATTTTCCCACACACGATGAAGTAAATTGGACCTGGTAGATCACATTCAAACAGCTGACACACTGCACTATTTCATGATACAAGCGTTTCATTGTTATACGTGTAATTCTGCTTAATTTTTAGGTTTCAACTTGTTAATAATTTGTTAAAATGTGTAGTTGATATGAAATTTCCAACAGTAACCACTCGTTGCAAGACCGCAAGTTTAACATTACAGAAAATGACAATTGTACTTTTTTAAATTAATTTGTCACCCTACATTTTTAGATGCTTAAATGTGATTAAAATTGGTGGAAATGGAATATAAAATAAAACATACACATTTGTATGTGCGAAGGTGTTTATAAATATAGTGTCACACCACCCTCATGCCGGTTTAACGCTCAAAAAATCTGCTTACCTAAACTATAACACAATGGGTGAATGACATGAGAAGATGGTCAGAGGTGTCTTAGAGAAATATTTTTAATAACTTTGTTTTGTCTCTTGGAGTTTAATGAGCACATACTTTAATATGCTTAATAAAATCACTGTATTTCTGTCATTATTTGTGTGAAGCAAATTCATAGAATTTTAAAACTAATTTAAAAAAATGCACACTTGAATTCTAAAAATGTACATTTGAATTTTGGATGTGTGCCAAATACTGACGATGACTTCAGACTGATCACATTCTTGTGCTGAAAAAGGCTAAAAGCATTGCAACAAATACAGATGAACAAAAAGCAGGTGTCTCGAGGTGCATTTTAAAAAGTTGAAAAAGTTCTTTTTAACTTTGACACGGCATCCAAAACACAGCGCTCCTGCACCTGATGCTTAATAAACAACAAAAGGTGGCGAAACAATCAAAGACGTTTTTCTAGCGCGTTTCCATAGAATAACAAATGGTAAACTGGATGGTTGCAAAAGCATTCGGGTGTGAACAGCCCCTTAGGTGGAGGCCTTTGGCTGTTTCGTCTTGCTCTGTTTCTCAGATTAAGCAATGGTAAAATGCTTTGTCAGGGAAGAAGTTAAATTTAGAAATCTGTATCTTGAGATCCTCATATCCTGTTTCATTCTGTTCTGCTCAATCTGTTTGAACAGCACCTGGCCTTGGCTCATAATCTGAGCTGCTTCATCACAGAGCTCAGCCGAATAGCACTGATATCTGGAAATATTACTACCATACATACATCTGTAATTAATGCAAAACTCTGTGGTATCGCCGTTATTATTAAGCATGAGTCTGGGGAAGTATCCACCTTATTTTGTAACGTGGAATCAAGCGGCTGCATTTCCGGCAAGTGTGACAAAGTTCTGCTGTCATTGACCACAATGTAAATAACTAGAAGGATAACAAAACCAGAATCTAGTGATATGGGCTTATTAGCCATCACACAACCACAGGATGCACAGCCGAATAATATCCTAATGTCGGACATTTTTCTAACGTCAGCATTTCTAGTAAAAAGTAAATCATTCACTTGTTACTGTGTTGTATTGAAGAAAACATCATAAAATCTGCTTCTTACTTTACATAGAGCGTGATGATGCATATTTATTTTATTTTATTAATTTATCTGTGAAACCTCTGATGCCTTTATTTAAGGTAAGAATGTGAATTTAGTTCCTCAACCCAGTTCACAGCCAAATGGTGGACAGGAATTTATGTGCTAGTGTGTGGGAGTGCTTGGATGTGCTTCTGTTGGTGCGCGGGAAGGTTCGGTTTGAATGCATGTCCCGCATACAAACGTGGTTAATTCCTGGAGGTGCACTTTAAACTAGGGATGCACCGTTACCACTTTTTCTCTTCCGATCCAATTCCGATATCGGAAATCTCAGTATCGTCCGATACCGATCTCGATCCGATACCAGTGTTGTTTTTTGCATAATCAGTTTAGAATATCTTTACATTATTGTGTGGAACTAATGGGGAGTACTCTTTAATATGTAAAGAAACGCAAACCTCTAACTACACATTATTTCAATATTAATGTATAGCTTATTAAGAAACACTTTATTATTAACTTGTATACCGGATAATGTAGCAGAAAATTAACAGTAATTAGAGTATAAATCATCAGTAGAAAATAAGTAGATGTTTTTTGCAAAATAAATTCAACTTGTATCTTTGGAGGCCCAAACCTGCATAAATAATAAATAAATAAATGTAATAATAACAAAATAAATAAAGGAATAAATGTCTTGATAAAACAAATATAATTCATTTTTAATTACATTTATTCCTGAATTTATTATTGTATGACTTTATTCCTTTATTATTTTCTATATTTATTTTTAACTTTATTTTTATACTTTTTAATTTTAATTATTTATTCATTTATTTTGCATATTTTTTTTATTTATGTATTAATTTATTTTTTATATTTATTTATTCCCGCATATATTTATTTCCATATTTATATATTCCCAAATATATTTATTTATTAATACATGTATCATCTTTTCTGTGTGCAACATGTAAATGAGGGAGGTGGTCCTTGCGTAGCTCCAGTGCATCATTGGTTGAGAGCTCAATAGTACTTATTGGGAGCAGATGGACGTCCCACCTTAGCACCCTCTGACTCAGATATAGAATATGCAGGGAAACGTTTTGCAGAGAGTTTAACAACCAGGATGTGCTTCAACATTCATACCAGCATACAGCTCTCCTAAAACATCAATAAGCACCTCTACTCTAAATGAAACATAGTCATTTGATGTGCGGTTATCGACTTCATTCGCAAGTTGCGCAACTCTCTAGATATATGTGAAGAGTCAGCTAAAGATTTTTTTTTTTTATTTTTTTATTGCAGAACTTATAAATACATACATAAACGATCAGGGAAATGAAGCATGGTTGTATCTTTTACAATGAACAATCATAACAACAGAATATTATGGATTTGCGGACATCAAAATATGAAGTTATATACACAGAATATAAAAAAGAAAAGTATGAAGGTTAAATCATATCATTTATGAAACTTGCTCATTTTGTGGATTTGATGAAGAAACAGCTCCCCATTTATTTTGTGATTGTAGTATAACCAATAAATCTTGGATTGACTTAAGCTCTTATGTTTTTAGCCCCACAAATAGCTTTAGTTTACACGATATGGCTATGACCTAACGTCACATCAAAACAAGTCAAGAGTAATCGAGCACACGCTTCAATCTACAATAAACCAATGGTGAGCAGGACCCGCCCACATCATTATCATACAAGAGACAGAAATGTAAGAATAAATACAAAAATAAATGTGGGAATATTTAAATATAGAAATAAATACATGTGGAAATAAATAAATATAAAAATAAATGAATGCATAAATAAATAATAATTACAAAAAAACAAATGAAAGAATAAAAAAAGTTTTAAAGAATTAAAATAAAATGAGAAAATAATAAAGGAAAAAAAGTAATACAAAAATAAATTCAGGAATAACTTTCATTAAAAACTTATTATATTTGTTTTATCAAGACATTTATTCCTTTATTTATTTTCTTATTATTACATTTATTTATTTATGTCATTTATTTTAGTTTGTCACTTTTCATTCACACAGTTATTTTTTAGAACCCATTAAACTTAAATATTATTATAATTTGAAAACAAATAATAATATATTATAATAGTAATATATCTCAATCGTGCACCTCATGCTTTTATTTTGACATTCTGAACTCTCCAGGAACTCCTGTACGTGTGTCTGTTTGTAGGCAAGTTCACAGTAGTTTAATTCGTTTACATTTCTGGTAAAATGCACCTCCAGTACCGTTCTAAATGCATATTATAAGTGATTCGAACAATTGAGCATCTACATCTGAGATGTTGTTCATGAGTAGCGCTCAAATGTTGCGCACCGCGTGAAGGCTAAAAATAGCCACGAGTGTGTGTGTGTGTGTGTGTAAACAGAGCAGCGCCATTCACTAATGCGCCAGATATGCGCATCCATTTGATACATTTACTTTTTAAACACAGCCTTTTGTGATTCACAGAGCTGTCGCATGTCTTCAAGTGGTTTTGAATAAAATGCATGAGTTATATGAACTACTTTAATTGTGTTTTTATGGTTCTTTTATGTCATTTTCTTAAGCTTGACAGTAACGAACATAACTAACACACAGTATCTGATTTGGATCGGGCTCGTCGGACCAATACCCAATCCGTCTAAAAGCTTCAGTATCGGAGCCGATACCGATCCAGGTATCGGATCGGTGCATCCCTAATGTAAACGTGTTGGCCCGAAAATGTGACACGCGTTCCCGTAAATTTTTCAAATTGTGCGTTTTCGGCAACATGTGCAGGCTTGTTTAACCCATAAATCAGCCTTTACATGCAGTGTGTTTTGTACGCTCAACTTGAGTGTCTCTTTAGACGGAGAGGAGCCCGAGGTGCTGAGTCTAGAGACATCAAAGCACTAACCTGGCTCCTTGTGACCGCTCTCGGAACAGCCTGGGACAGGGGAGGAAGATCTTCATCCTCGAAAACCATGGAGAGCATCACGCCCGAGAGTGAGTGCCGTGCACTTCGTCGCTCGGAGGGCGAAGTCGGTCGCGAAGCGCAGCTCCTGCATTAGTCCCGGGTCCTGTGTAGTTCTCTTAGTGCCTTGGGGCACCTGCAGGATCTCCATGTAGCCCCTTGCCGCCCCGACATCGAGGGTAGTGAGGACCATCTGCGTGCAGAGATAGGTGCCTGCCACGAACGCGTGAGCTCTTCATGTACCTCCGGGAAGAAAGGAACAGGGGCGGAGCGTGGCCGTGAGCGGTGCTCTGGCCCCAGGAACCAATCATCAAGCCGTGAGAGTTCGGGGTGAACGGAGGGTTCCACTCCAGCCCGACACTCGCAGCTGCCCGGGCAAGCATGGCCGCTAGCTCAACGTCAGCCTGCGATTGAGCTACCGCACCCGAGTGGGGAGTCCAGTCGAGTCCTCAGCATCAGACATGATGAGCCCGCTCTCCGATGCCGCGATCGATAACTCATCTTCGTCACAGGCCACGAACGATATCACGGGTCCGGTGTAAGACAGACCGGCAACCTCGCTCCAGAGCTCGGTCAGGGCATACGAGCGTGACGGGGAATGGGAGGTCCGAGAGGGAATACCTGGCAGAGATGGTCCCATTGATGTCCCCATGTCGCCCCCAGTGCTAACCGACCCCGCCTCATACCGCTAGGTAAAAGGACAGAGTCGGGGAGCCTCTGGGGTGGCCCGCAACGTAGCCATGGTCATGTCCACGCAATAAGGGAGAACCTCTGCAATGCGCCATAGATCCAGCAGCTTTCAGCAGAGGAGAGATGAATGGAACGGAAGGAAGAATTCAGCTCAGTAAATGTGTCTACTCCGATCTGAAAAAGAAATCTGAATGTGTGTTTGCAGCGACACTCCTTTTATACCCGTATGTCTGGGAAGTGGCATGCAAATCCCACACTCCAATTCCCATTGGCCTTTTCTCAAAGATCAGAGATTTCTGAGCTCCCAAGGGTGACCGCTAGTGTCAACTCATTGACACAATGTTGAGTGAGTGACAGATAGGGAACCCTGGTTTAAAACCCTCATCATCTCATCTTAATATTGTGCCTCTGTTTTACCAGAGCTCTTTGAATTGTGCTTGTGGAATGCTATTAGGGCTTGGCCCCGATTATTGCTGCTTGTAGCTATATTTTCCCTTGTCTTTGTTTAGTATATTAACAATTGTTGAATCTGTACTGGTCAGACAGAGTATTAAGACAGATGCAACTAAGATTAGTATTCAATAAACTACAATCACTCAGTCTCCTGCTTTCTGCTATATTTTCCGTGCTGCCTATGCCTAGCTCTTGGGCCACTGTTGATGTTTACTGGTTTTGGATATCAGAAAAAACTCTGATATTCTGACATCTTCTGATGGATAATGAGGTCTGGCGGCATTGTCGCTTGGGATGGATGATTTAACATTCATTCGGCAGGACGGAAATTATAACAGCGCAGTTCTCTTAATAAGCACTCTGGTTTACTTTCATGTCTACAGGGTCCAATTTAGAAGTTCAACATGGATCGCTGGGTGTGTTAATAAATGTCTGAGTGTGTTATTCTGATGCGTGTATGAGTGAGATCTGATTGTGGGTGTGTCTTTGATGACGCCATGTGTAAGGGTAGCATGCGAGAGGAAACAGTCTCACCCTGCGCTCCTTTGCTCCATCTGTTTCGAATGACAGAAAAAACAGCATGTGCTCTCCCTCTATTCTTTCCTTTCCCAACTCTTTCAGTATCTCTCTCTCTCTCTCGCTCTCTCTCTCTCTCTCTCATTCATTATGTCATCTATGCATCACACCCCAAAATGAATTGGTTTCCACTCTTTATTCTGTTTCACTTTATACACCCTTTCTACAGAAGACAACCAAAACCTTTCATTCTCTTTCTCTCTGACATATTCTCTTGGCACAAACACATTTTGGAGATATAAGAGGTGCTGTGAACTGACAGCACTGGCATTATATCACATGCATGCACACATTCTCTAGATCTACTGCCACCTCCTAAATTGAAAATCATCGGTGGTATGTGGTCATGACCTCACACTGACATAAAACCACACATTCAAGTGTACCAGTAAACATACATAGAAAATTCACCCCATCTGTACATTTCCATGGGTGCGTCTAAATCTAGTTCAGTGGTCAGTGCACTTGCTAGGCAGTCGGCCATTTCTAGGGCTGTCTCAATCTCAAAATCATTCCGGACACTGTATGGACACTGACTACCACCACTGGAATCGCGAGTTAGAGTGACTCCAGCCAGGTCTCCTCAGCAACCAAATTGGCCCAGTTGCTAGGGAAGGTAGAGTCACGTGGGGTAACCTCCTTGTGGTCGGGAGTAATGGTTCTCGCTCTCAATGAGGTACGTGGTAAATTGTGCATGAGCCTCCACATGCTGCGAGTCTCCACGGTGTCATGCACAACGAGCCAAGTGATAAGATGCGCTGATTGACTCTATCAGAACCTGAGGCAACTGAGACTTGTCCTCCATCACCCGGAATGAGGTGAGTAACCACGCCACCACGAAGACCTACTAAGTAGTGGGGAATGGGCTTTCCAAATTGGGGTGAAAGGAAGATATAAATAAAGGTATTAATAAAAAAAAAAAAAGAACGTTATCTTTTATTTCTTAAACCATTATCGATTATAGCCAAATATCTTCTTATGAATTTCCATCAGATTTTTGTGAATCAGACCCCTGAAGTAGTTAGAAGATGAGCACAAATGTAAATTCATGAAGTGTAAGCATTATTTTCTGTCATTTAGAGAGTTTTTTTTTTTGTTGTTCTGGCAAACACTCATTATTTTCACATGCAAATGAGATTTGCACCAAACTCTTGCTTGTTGTCACAGTTTAGCCATAGAAGTGTTTGTCAGATGCCAGTAGTGGCTAATTCTTCATTGTTGCCAAAGGTTTGCTGCGGGTTCTCTACTACCGGTGAAGAGCTGCAAAATTCTGGCAATAATTTGCGGCAAATTGTTTTCTTTGCTGCAAATTGACAGCACGTAAACTGCCACTTTATCACAAATGTAAAAAATTCCAAGAGTCTTTTGTTCCTAATGTGCATGAAAGGAAAACTAAATTCTGAAAACCTTTAAGTATTAGACACAAAATATACTGTACATTAAAAAAAGACACCCCTTTTTATTTTTATTTATACATTTATGTATGTTCTCTTTCATTATAGCACTGTGCACCTAAAACAAAGAAGCACTATATACAGAGATGTTGTTAATAAATACCAGCTAGGTTTAGTCCTCAACCTCGCAATCGTGTTGCAGGTACATTTTGGCTCATCAGTATCCCAATGTTGATGTGGATCAACATCCTTACTAGTGCCTGAATTCAAGTTCATGCTAATCTGATTAACATAATAGGGAACTAGGGAGCGAGATGAGACCAAGTGCCAAACGAACAAGCATTTTAAGAAATACTTCCAAACCAAAACTGTTCTCATAGAATGAACTTTACTCTGTATACATTTTTTCAAACTGACTTGTACGTGTTGCTTTCTACATTTCGCTTTCTGAACACTAGAGGCACTACAACAACCATGCGGTTTAATTGCGGTCACACATATCATGAGTACAATTGCAGATTTGGATTTTATAAAAACATATTTTTCACTCCATTACTCACCCGCTGCTATGTTATGACATCAAACATTTAAATTTAACCCATGATTTGATAAACTAAATTTGATCAGCTCACCTGATAGAGCGTTGGACTTTGGGCTTGACGGCCGCGGTTTGAATCCATCCAAAGACGCACAAAAGTGAAAGTGACATAGAAGCGACACAAAATTATGTGGATGCTTGAGTTAATATGTTTCCTTTTTTTTTTTTTTTTTTATTATTATTTCGAATTTGCATTTTATAACACTCTCAGTTAGGGTTAGGTGTTGGTTACTGGTACGGATGTCTGTTTTGTTTAACTCATTTATATTTTTGGACACTATTGGTTAGGTTTAGGGTAAACTTTTAGGTTAGGGATGAACATTTTACTTATTAAAACCTCCATCTAAAATTCACCTTAAACTTGTCTGATTACAACCTCATTTCGCTTGATTTTGGTGCCCCTCGCTGGGCATTTCACTAAAACTGCAGCCAAACGTGTCATGAAACACGTAATTTCAGTTTTGCAAAAACGTTGCAATGTTCACGTAAATTTCATGAGACCAGGCTGTCCAAACCTCATGCTATGGCCCCAGAACTGATGGTCTGTGTTTGTTTGAGAGTGTGTGTGTGTGTGTGTGTGTGTGTGTGTGTGTGCATGTTAGACAGAGATAGATGGTGACTGTTGGCCCCATCCTCTTCAGTTATGAATGCCAGCTGCCTTCCTCAATTCACACTCAAAGAACATCAAACAGTGGGTTTGTAGGTGCCAACACACACACACACACACACACACACACACACACACACACACACACACACAAATTTACAAAGTTCTGAATTGACGTACATAGGAATGCTTGCTGCTGGGACACATTTATCAAATTGACACAAACACACCCACAAATGCTTGCTTGGGTACATTTCTGTTCAACTCAGAGAAAGAAGCACAGAAGTGTAAAGCTATTAGCTTGTACTGTATGCCACAAACACATTAATGAGCCTATATGAGCTTCCCCAGTCAACTAAAGAGAGTTGTATTAATTAGGTCATTTCATAATAGAAGAAAATAATATGACAACCGGATGCATACTAGTGATGTAAAATAGCAGGTTTCATCACGATACAATCTTATATAGATTCTCTTAGCCAGTGATCTGATGTTTGCCCAGGGGCCTGTGATCGATATTACAATATTATGTGCCTATTTTACATAATCAATTACATTAATTTTCTTACAAATGGAACCAAGTATAAATCAGTATCCACTTTTGGACATCCACAACAAAATAAGGTACTTCAGATGTTGAAAATGTATACAAATAAACAATATAAAAAATGTAAGTCACATACGCACGCACACACACACACACACACGCGCGCGCACACACACACACACGTGATTATCAATCGTTTGATGACAGCTTATTGCCTTGTGAAATGAGGTAAACACTACAGTGACAATTTGTCATCACTACAACAGTCAAGCGAGTCTTTCAATCCAAAATACATACCATGACTTGTTTCCAACAGAAGAGTATGTGCTATCTGTGTTTATTTCTTATTTGTATTTTTTTGGCTACAACTTGCACTGTTGTATTGAAAAATCCTGGTACAGTTTACCATGTTAAATGCTAGTAAGGGTGTTAATGTTTAGATGTGAAAAGTCTTGTAGTTGATGCTGGTGTAGGGCAGGTGTTTTCTCTTTCCTTCGTCAGCACTGTTCAGAATGTCAGTGCTGTCTAGCCATTTGACAAGGTTGAATTGCTCCATGACGCCTGTCGCTTGCACCATGATATGGAGGGACGCTCGTTTTAATCGTGCATGTGAGCCGCTCTGCGCTATCCTGTCACCGTAGCTCGCATTTCGAGGGACGCCGGGTTTACAGGCACACACAGATAGAGCAGAGCGCAACTACGAGCTTCAATCACCCCATGCACTTCCGTGTCCCACATGAGAAGCAAATTTAGCGCTTATAAAATTAGATGAATAATATAAGGTTGCTGCATTGCCTGATGGAAATGCGTACCGACGTGGTTGGCATGAAAATGTCAAAATAAAATGTGCATCTTAAAAAATATACATTGATGTTTACACATTGAATCGATGACATCGCATTGTTGGTTATTTGATCAATGCATCAATCCCGATCGATGGCTCGTTACACACCTAATGCACACTATTCTATTTTTTGTTATTTAAAAATATGCTGTTTTCTTTCATTAAAATGGAGATAGTTCCGACTAGCTTCATTCACTTAAGGAAGGATTATATCCATATAATTGCAACAAATCTGCACTTCAAGATAAATACTATTCAAAGAAATTATTTTAGTTCATCCTGGATTCTTGCTTTTTTCGACATTTCCTACATAAATTAAAATTCAACAATCCCAATACATTCTTAAATGCGTTTTTCCTTCTCTGTCTCCACTCATTATTTTCTTCCCCTCCCTTTTCAATTCCCATTTCTTTCATTTTCAATTTCCCTTTTTTGTTAATTAACATTATTATAATTTAATTTCCAATATTGACCTCGGGTCCTTATTTTCCTCACTTTCTCACCATCCCTCATTCTTTCTTAGCTGATGAAAGTTTAAAGCACCATTACATTTAGTAGCTTGGCAGGGCTCTCTAATGAAGAGCTCTTATTAATACTGCATTACCTATAAACAGGTCTGGGGCAGCTGCCAAAGCTACATAGCTATATCATACACGCACACACATTCACACCTCTGTTGGCTTGCATTTGTTTGCATCTGCTAAAAACCACATACTTTAAATAGATGCTCAGACACACTCACTCAACAGAGATGCACCGAATCAGAATCATGCACACTGTTTCCCTAATATACTCTTCACCACATGAAAATGAAGCCACTAGCACGCAGGGTTCATTAAAAGGTGTGTCTAAACGCAATGATCTGCCTTTTTATCCACTTATCCTAGTTAAGCTGTACACTTTCCTAAATATGCTGTATTCAGTTACCATGGCAGCCAAAGGAGCTTTCTTGTGTTGCCATGACAACAACATGAGGCATAAAGTTCAAGACGGTGCACAAAAAGTAAGCGTTTGCTGGAAAAAAAGACAGCGCACACAAATTAGAGGGAAAGAACTTAAGACAGTGTGGATGTGGAAATAAAAATCAGCTCACAGTATGTCTGAATAAAGAAAGCATGAGAAGAGCTCAAGTAGTTTGGTCGACCTTTGGTGTCGTCCATGTATACAATGAAAGAGAACACATTTTAATTTCCACCTTTGTGTGTGTGTGTGTGTGTCTGTGTGTGTAAGAGAGAGAGAGAGAGGATGAAAAAGAGAGTGAACATAGGCACTGTGTATACACTGGTCTGACCTTAAAAAAAAATTAAAATACAATGGTAACAATAATTTCCACCACAATGGCATTGTTGCTGCAATAAAACTGTAACCACATGGTTTTAACCAGCAGGACCATCGCCAAAAAATACAAAAACAATGAATGTTAGAAAGATACTTAACTCAAAAATTGAGCATGTTCACGTGCACGTTCTTACACCAATTATGCATTATAAGTAGAAAATGTGGGTGGTCATGTCATAAGTGGTTTGTTTTTCAACCTGATTTCACGTTGCAAGTTAACACCTTTAACAAAAAATGTTATCAGCTTATCCAATGAGCACATAACGGTTCAAATCTCATGTAAATCTCATGCAGTTTTCTTCGATGTCAGCACATTATTGTATGTATTGTTTGAAGGAGATCCCAAGGGTCTCTTCTAGAGCCGTATTTCAACTATAAAATATGTCATCAATCTTATGCGTCAATTCAACACATATTTACTCAAACAACCTATACATTCTTCTTCTGCATAATACATTCCACTTTGAACAAACCAGTAAACACATTACTCTGTCCTATATCTTGTGTATTTCTATACATATTTTATTTAATATTATATCACTTTATTCCACTTTATATTCTGTTTCTCACTGTGATTTTTTTTGTTTGTACTGGAAGCTTCTGTCACTCAAATGCCTAGTTTGTTTGAGCATGCTTGGCAATAAAGCTCTTTGTAATCTAATAATATAAATTTACATCTGAAGACTTAGTGGTAACAACTGACTTTATTAACTATGGAATTTTGGCCATGGTTATGGTATTATGGTTACCATGGTAAAGATCTGAAAGAAAAATATGAATCTTTACATCTCATGGTTGCAACTTATTAAACACCAACTGTCGGGCTGAATATATCTCCGTAAGCAAATAAATGGTGTTAAAAATCACTGATCACATCAAAAATATTTTAAACACTCTGGTATCGTGAACATTATGCATCCGTGGCAAAATGTGCCTTAATATATGTTTGGCTGCAGTTTCCCAGTGAAAAGCAACCATGTAATTTCGTGTCGCTCTCGTCCTATGTGTCAGCTTGTGCGTTTAACCGGTCTCAAACCACGTACTTCAGAATCCAAAGTAGAATATGAGGTGAGCTACTGCTGAAGCTAATCACATTGGAATAAGTGTGTAGATGTAACGGAATCGGTAAAGTGTTTTTAGTTTATAGTTTTTCAAATGATGCGTTTTAGTAAAATTGTTTTGATAACATAGCAGTGTGTGAGTAATAGTGAAAAAACAAAGTGTTTATAAAGTCATAATCAGCCATTGAAGTTGTTATTTATGTGAAAGTGAATAAAACACATGGTTGTTGTAATCCCTCTAGTCTTAGTTTCACCAGGAAACTTAGGCAAAACCTAGAATTTGACACCTAAAAGTCAGTTTGCAAAAATGTAATTATAGTAAAGTTCATGTAAGACTAGGTTCTTTGAGACTAGGTTGCATTTAAACTATTTTATGAAATCCTAGAGGATGATTTAGCAGGTGGTTTCATAGTGACTGGTACTCATTTATAAACAGCAACGTAACATACAAATATATACAAGGCCATGTATCTCTGATCTGCAGTAATGCAAATATTAGTGATCGTTTACAAACACACTCTCTCGCTCTCTCTCTCTCTCATTATCAGTGAATAGCTACTGTACCACATTCAAATGTACAAGCCATTTCAGTCAGTACACAGAAACGACTTCATCCATGCTAGCTTCCTCATTACATTTAAATGTAAAACAAAGATTTTGCCTGTTACAGCATAAGTGGAAGCAAAGACTCACCCACACTCACACATGCACAGGACAAACTCACTCAGGCGCCTTCATTAGTGCCAAGGACTGTAAGCGAGTGTGTGTGTGCGTGCGTGTGTGTGTGTGTTTGAGAGAGAGAGAGAGAGAGAGAGAGAGATATGGGAAAATCAATCAGGGTCTCAGTTGAATTTGAAAATGGTAAAATAAATAAAGACATATTTATAAAGGGAGATAGAGGGCGAGACACATAATGAGAGGGTGGCTGATGGAGAGAGTACTGTAAATACCCAGACATTATTTTTAAAAGGTCTTTTAAAAACATGAACGGCCTTGAGTTTGAAAGTGCATCAATATGAATAGCAAGCGCAACTCTTCAAATATCAGTCTAAATTACATGCCAAACCATTGTTTTAAGTATACAAGCAGGTACAAAATGATACCAAGCACATTTACACTATATTTGTTAACCCTTCGCTCCAGCAATACCGCATGCTGAATCCAAAGTCTAATTGAGTGTATAGGTCAGGAGTGGGGAACGTTTTTTTTTTTTTAAAGCTACATATATTTGAAATAAATACTTACACAATACTCAGATGATTTGTGAAGTCCTTAGTATGCATACTTTGCACAGTATGTGAATTTCCTGTATGCATAATTTAACCAGAAGATCTACATTTGACAAAATATGTAGTGAATGAGCTATGCGAATGAACCAGAATCTATATTAGTGTTGACCTCTCCTGATGCATTTTTAGATCAGACTACCAAAAGTTAAGACACTACATAAAATTGGAATTGAAAAAGCAACATAAGGTTTTACATGAATTATTATGGACTCCATTTGCTGAATCAACTATGCAACTTGAGATCATGTGTCAACAATGTAGCATATTTGAAATGTTTAGCATTGTATAATGCCTACAGTTGCACATAAAGAAAAAGCAGGTATACACAGTATACACTGCCCTGTATTCATTAAGCAGAAAGCTAGTATACCATTCCGAAAGCAGCTCTAGATTATTACAATAGGTTGATGATAAGAATTCAGTACTGGGTTTGTTAAGGGATCATGTGTGTGTTCTCCACATTATTGGCTGTCAATTTTCTGCACAGCCAGAGGCTAAACCCAAGACTTAAAACCAAATCACCCACTGAATTCAGCCTATTGTTTCAGCATATTACAATGTGCGTCACTGTCAAGAATTATGCATTGTCCAATGAGCAGCTGCCAACTTCAGACGCACTCACGGTTAATCACTAATACAAACATACATGATAAACTCCTATCAAATATGTTAGGTCAGTCGATTCAGACTGGCATTTTAAAATGGGTCACGACCAAACAAGCTAAATCGGCAGGAATGCCAGAGTCTCAAAAACAACATTGTTAGCTACTCCGATCTCTACTAGCCCAGCCACAGACTATAACTGTATAAAACTATGTATGGCTATGCGCTCAGCATATTTTTGAGGCATAACAACTGAAAATGTACATTCTGGACAACATTCACAACATTGAGACAAAAGTAGGAAGTGCAAAATTGCACGATTGTGTTCTCAGTTCCAGTTTTTTGTCTATTTATGTGCCTTAATATTCCACTTTAATGTCTGTGTTAAATCCATTTGGGGGTGTTTTTAATGTAGTTTCTGACAATTCTGTCTCTTGGGGTGCTACTGCATGTTATTAAGGAAGCTCCATCAGGCCATACAAACACACACACACACACACACACACACACACACATGCTAAAATGAGAAATCAGGGTGCAAAAGAAGCTGACAGCACAGTACGCTGGTAATTGCTGACTGAGGAGGATCTACTTCAGCTTTCAGGATCAGAAACGGCTTGTGCGTCACAGACTGCATGTGTGGTAGTGCTTTGAGATTGACACCAAGCCAAAAAGCCAACGTCTGTGAAGTTTCCCTATCAGGAACATCTGGAGGTGAAAGTCACAGGAATAGAATAAAGATATGTACAGAGAGAAAGAAAAAAGCTTAAGCATTCACATATGGAACTATTGATTGAGTAACAATCTGGATTGGTGCAAGTACAAGGCCAGTAAAAGAGAACGAGCAATAAATAAATGATTGGTCAGAGGCTGCCATTACATTGTAAATGCATCAGTTAAGTGGCTTATAATATATTGCCTCTAAATGTAGGAGTAGACTGCTCTCACACAAGTTTACTTGAATATAATTTCTATTCTTTTATATAAACCTAATTATAATTACTGTAGACTAACCATGACCCCAAAAACAAAAAACAAACAAAAAAAAAAAAAATATATATATATATATATATATATATATATATATATATATAAAAAAAAATTTTGTAGAACTTATTTAAAAAAATTATTGATTTATGAAGACATTCCAAAATGTCCCCAAAGGGAGGTTTTGTCAGATTTAGCTCACTTCTGTGGACAAATCTGTACCTAAACTATAGCTACTAGGGATGCACCGATCCGATACTGATGTTTTTAAACGGAACGGGTATCGGTCTGACGAACCCGATCCAAATCCGATACTGTGTGTTAGTTATGTTCGTTACTGTCAAGCTCAAAAAATGACATACAAGAACCATAAAACACAATTAAAGTAGATCATATGACTCATGCATTTTATTCAAAACCACTTGAAGACGTGCAATAGCTCTGTGAATCACAAAAGGCTGCGTTTAAGAAGTAAATATATAAAATGCACGCGCAGCTACACTTACACTGGAAGTGCTATTTTTATCAGAATTTGAACATGAAGCCAATTAATCTACTGTGAACTTGCCTACAAACAGACACATATAGGAATTTCTTGGAGAGTTCAGAATGTCAAAATAAAAGCTTGAGGGTTTAAAAGTTAAAAGTTAAAGGTGTCACAGAGAGACTCATGGCGGCAAAGATATGAACTCAGTTGCAGGGTTTATTGAACAGATGACTGAAACAGTGACGTAAACATTGTGAGTAAATCCAGTTGAGCAGAGTGGCAAACAGCAGGTGAATAATATCCAGAAAGTGTATAGACACGATGAACAGATAACTCACAACAGCCATATGATACTTGCAGGCAATAATGAAGACACAGAGATGTTTGACATAGGAGAAAGGTCTGGAGTCTCAGAGATACTATTGATGAAAGTGTGAAAGCGGGGTATATATGCAGTCCTTGATTAGCCAATAATGATACACAGGTGTGTGTAATCAGAACTCAGGGCTGTGACGGCAGTGAGGAAGAAAGCGAGACCGGTGGATCAGTGACAAAAAGTGCACGATTGAGATATATTACTATTATTATTATTATTATTATTATCATCATTTGTGTACAAATGATAATAATATTTAAGTTGAATGGGTTCCAAAAAATAACTGTGTGAATGAAAAGTGAGCTGATATCTACAACTAAATTGAACAAAAAAGAAATCTGAATCATTTAAAGTCCAGATGCAAGTTGAAATAGAACTTGTATCGGATCGGGTCGGATCTCTCTCTCTCTCTCACACACACAAAGATCAAACTCACACACAGACACACACACACACACACACACGCGTTTGTGCGGCTATCATTATGAGTACTCTCCATAGACATAATGAATTTTATACTGTACAAACTATAAATTGTATCCCCTAACCATCATAAAAAACATTATGCATTTTTAAATAAATAATAACACCCAGTTTAGTGTTTTTTAATCGATTTGTAGAATGGGGACACTAGAAATGTCCTCATAAACCACATTTATAGCATAATAACCCTGTGATTACCAGTTTGTAACCTAAAAACATTTCCCCGTAAACCACCCAAACACGCCCACACACACACTTGCACGTGTGTGTGCGCGCACACACACACACACACACTTTGGCCAATAGAAAAAAAAATGTAAGTTAAGACTGTACAGAACTCAGGGTTTTCATGAATAGGAGTATCCAACTCATTTGCAAATACACAAAAGAGGCATGCAAAAAAATCACTTGTGATTTTTGCCATTTCTCCATGTCAGTTGAATTATATCTAGGCCAGAAGTCGACATGACTCATCTGTTACAAATACAATCAACAATTAAAAGAGTTTAAATAACTGAAACATCATTCTTATCAACCAGAAAAACTTCAAAATGTCACTGCAGCAAACATCAAAACTATGGTGTAAATAACCTACAGCACTAGAAAACTGACAAGCAGTAATATGCAATAATACAATGTTTCTCCTCAATCTTCATGAAGAAAAATGCAAATATTGCATCTACAGCCACACAGCAAATTTGTGCCAAACAGCCCCATCGCTCCATGTTATATTTAAGATAAAGATTGTTGCGAAATTGGCTGAATGTTTCCTCTGAAAACCACTACTAGGAATCAGAATGTAACGAAGTAAACAGGATATGTAGTTTAGTATCCATTAACCAATGAAATTCAGAGGAGGGGGCGAGAAAACGGCACTTGTCAATGATGTGTGAAACTACAGTGTTTAGGAAAGCCTATAAAAAGCAAGCTACTTGACATTTTAAAATTAACAACAATAACATGACATTAATGAGCATAATTGCTGTACTTCATTTTGAATTGCAATAGGCCTATTACTCCCCCAAATTTAAAACATTGAATATTTTTTAACTGTCCTCCCATTTTACAGATACTAGATTAGGAAAGTTATTTTCAAAATTGACCGCTGAAAGTATAAAACTCTGAATGGTAAGTAACACAGGATACATTTTGGCTTGCTGGTATGGTACTAGCATGCTGCTTACTATGCAATATATGCTGTAATATGCTACTCTGCGGTCTCGTGACCTTACCAATTGCATGTTTAATTCAGTGAATGAAGGCCAGTTATCTTCTTAGAAATAGGTTGAAAAAAAAAAAAAAATGGCAAAATGCAGTGAATACTATTTCCGGTTTATTTATTTGCAAAATCACGATTCTTAAAACTAATGATTTTAAAACAGACGAGCTTATGAAAAATCGACGTATATATTTTTTTGTTTAGCTTAATGCTTATACGATAATTGATAGATAAATATAGGACGCTATATTTGTGCAGAGTTCAACACAAACAGGTTTTCTCTCTGAGAAGATCAGTCTCTTTAATTATTTACATTCAGTCCTTTAATGTACCTCTGCTGCAGCCATCAAATGCCACTTGTTATTAACTGTTGGACATCAAATCTTCTGCTTTGGTTAATGTTCCTGTTAGTCATCCTGCAGATTCTGTCTATCACTGCTTTAATAAATAGTTTAGCAGTAAAAAGGCTCATTAAACTGTTGGATACCATGTACTACATGTCTCGCCCCCACAATAACAGTAACATGGACATAATGCAGCCTTATACATGGGTTCCTAGCACTGACTAGCCAACAAACAGCTTAGACAATGCACCGACTGGTCAAATAGTGGTTTTAAATTGGCAGTTTTGCACATCCCTACCTTTAACCTGCAAATTCTGTTTACTGGGTGAAACAAATGTCATGTCATACACAACTGTTCTTCAACAGACATTTCTTTCTGAAAAAACTCCACTAAATATATCAAAACATCAAATCGCAATACGTACAGAATTGCATTACATTAAAAATCACAATACATATGGAATTTGTAAGTAAATATCATTGTAATTTCGATGTGGGAAGTCTGTGGCAATCCCCAGCCCTACACATGACCTCATCACGCAGTATGCTTTGTTGGTAAAGTATACTGCACATTTTGTCAAATGCAGCAGGTCATCCAGGTGTTCTATACATAATATGAACAGAATATACAAATTTAACACTGCAGGAATATTGCAAGTAGTACGTTAAGGCCCGTGTATGCCTTGTTTTTCTGCATTCCGAATCAGATAGCTTTGACTTTCAAAGAATGCACTTTTGACCGCAAGTGAATACAAATGCAACTATGCGCACAGACAAGGACAAATCTGCACTCAGACAGCCTGTGCAGACTGTGCTGATGACAAAATTTGTGTCACGCATACTGTGTGCGGAGCGATCAGCAACACGGACAACCGAAGTATACTTTGGCATTTAGTATGCTATGTCGAACATAGCTACACACTTCAGATCAGACCAACAGTTTTTTGGTGGGTTGGGGCATCTGAAAGGATAAAAAATCTTTTGGATCTTGAAAATCTCTTTTAGCTAATCTCTTGTCTCAGTTGGATTTTCTCAAGCCTTTTCCCTTAAAAACAAATCCATCAATTTTGTGCTCAGGAGCTCAGAAAGTCACTCATTGTTTAAAAGGGGAAACTCATAAGGGTGCATCAGAGAAATCGCTCTCTTTTCAGCAACTTTACGGGAGCCACACTGAGTTAAATTGCAGACAAACAAGAGAAATGGTCTAGCTGGCAACATATTCACATCATTACTAGAAATGTTTCTCTCTGATTCTCTCACATCATGAAGTTAAAGGCTGAAAAGCGGAAGGGGAGAGAGAGAGAGAGAGAGAGAGAGAGAGAGAGAGAGAGATGAAACAAGTGCTAGCGGCAGGCCCGTTATAAAATGGTGACACTTCACCAATTAGCGAGCAACAGAGTGCCACAAAATGGTAAGACGGCA
The DNA here is from genome assembly GCF_025860055.1 of Xyrauchen texanus. NCBI lineage: Eukaryota > Metazoa > Chordata > Actinopteri > Cypriniformes > Catostomidae > Xyrauchen > Xyrauchen texanus. The sequence continues at coordinate 23,189,931 of NC_068276.1, read as the reverse complement.
CTCTCACATACCTCATGCCAAAACCTGTGGACAAGATTTGCATACTCAGCACATTTTTATATGTGGTTTACATTCGTACCCAACTAACTTGCATAGCTCTGCTAATCTAACTTAAACAATGAGGTAATGCTGGGCAAAAGACTTTTAGTACAAACCGAAAAGTAGATGTAATAATAAGAACCTGACCATTGATTGTTTTAGTTGTAAGGAAAGTGAATGAGTTTCATGAAATAGTGACAAAAATGTATACCGGAGCTCTCTAAATAGAGGGCCTTATTTTTTATGTGAGTTTTAGGAATCAACAAATAAACACATCTTTTCCTCCCTCTATCGCTCTGAGGAAGAAAGGTTGCTGTGCTTTAGCAGAATAAATCAGATATATCCTCATCCCCCGTTTCCTCTAGCCGAAGGAAACCCCGCCCTCTCTTTGAATTCCACACTTACACTACATGGGTATCGTTATCAGAAACCAATTCATCAGAAAGAGAACTCAACAGATAGGCAAAAAATATCTTAAAGAGCAGAAGAATCTGAACCATGAAGGAAGGGAATTGTAAAAACACGATCAGGAAAGAAAATAAGACAAAACAAAAAACAGAAAAAATGAAGTTTAAAAAAAGAAGTAAAAAAGGAAGATCTAGACAGGGCCAGAGTGAGAGATTCAAGTCAAGCTATTTTATTTATAATTTGCGCAGGGTACACTGGGCATTGAAATGCTTGGGACAAGGCTCGGGTCACAGAAACCAAGACAGTGTAGGACAATTTAACATACAGGCAAACAGCACCAACATAGAAGTAAATACAGGGAATGCAGATGCAGAGAGGTATTCATAAAAAGACAGAACTGGGTCAGGAGTAGGTCCCAATATTAAACAATGACCATAGATAAGTCATTGCAGTGCAAAAGCAAGTACAGAGTGATACAGTAAACTGCTAAATATACAAATGGACTCAGTTGAGAATAGCAGCAGGAGCCGTACGGTAAGTTAGCAGGCTGAAGAAGAGTACACAGTAATACCTACACAATAAAAAATACACTATGCATTATGAATGTAAAATATGCTTGTAGGTAAAAACTGTTTTTTAATCTAGAGGAAGGAGAAGAGGAGTGGAGTCAGAGCCCTTGCCTAATCATGTGGTGGTCACACTTCCTTCATTCTGCCTGTGTGTTTCCTGTGCTTATTGTTTAGGTGTGAGAAACCAGCAAGGGTTTGAGCTATGGGCTGCAGGCAGACAGAAAAACGCACACACATGCAGATCATAGTCCTGCAAAAACATATTTGGGCCCACCAAATCTAGACAAAAAGGAAGTAGTCAGACACACAAACACCTGACACATTGCTGTGTGTGTGTGTGTGTGTGTGTGTGTGTGTGTGTGTGTGTGTGTGTGTGTGTGTGTGTGTGTGTGTGTGTGTGTGAGCGAGAGAGACTTGTGGAGAGTGTCAGAGGCTCCAGCAGCATCTCAGTGCAAGAAAGACAAAAGAGACTAAGGGGAACTTTTCATTACACCAAATTGAGCTATAATTAACACTCACTGAGATCATTTCTGTGGTTGTGTGACACAAATGAACTATATAAAATACCAAAAATAAATGTTTGCGATTTAACTAATCGGAAGTACAAAATGAAGGTGCTTCTCAAATTTAAATAAAGGAATAGTTCAATCAAAACTGACAATTCTCTTATGCTGTCTCAAACTGCATAAAAATACTTTATTCTGTGGAACACAAAGATATTTTGATAAAGATACAGTGCAAATATACGATATCTATACAATGCAAGTCAATGGGGCCCAACACCTCCAAGCTCCAAAAAGCACAAAGGCAGCATAAAGGTAATCCATATGACTTATGCGGTTTAATTCATGTCTTCTGAAGCAATACAATCGGTTCTAGGTGAGAACACACCAAACTCTTTTTTTCACTCTAGTCTCCTAGGTGCAATCATGATTTCAAGCACAAGCTTGATTACAGTTTCTTGTAGTTGACGCTTGAGGTTTGCAGGGTTTTTCTGGATCAAAAATAGTCTTCGGTAGAGGCTGACCTACACAGTGATCACATACATGATGCAGTTTTTTTTGTTTTTTTTTTATATTTTTATTTTTTCAAAATTGCAGGTAATATTTAAGATATGAAGTTGCATTTCAAGTTTGTAATGAAAATGAATTATTTTTGATCATCTGAGCATCTAGAAACTTCTTAACTGAATTTCTGAGTTTTTGTACTTCAAGGTGCTGCGGGAAATCAAAATGATTTACATGTAACACCTTATTTGGGGCTAGTTATAATATTCATGAGTAAACCACTTTATTGGGTTTGTGCTTCTATAGTAAATATGTTTGTTTCCCAATCCATAACAGATGTTGTTTTCCATTTATCAGACTCGTAATGATTTGGGAATCATTTTTATTAGGAACATCTGAACGGAAACCAGGCCAGTTTGTTTCCTAATATCAAATATCATTAGAATAGCAACTTTATTACAATATTACACATGACTTTACTCATAATTATAAAAAGATCCAGACTTTTATTCTACAATGCACTTGCCCTTATGTTTATCACTTGCCCTTTCATTGATTAACAGTTGCATTTGTTATGCCTTAAGGTAAGAACATGGATGGCTCCTCATTACATTGGTAGTTAGTTTTAAAGAATAAACCATCTATTTGTTATGTTGAGATTATGATCTAAACACACAGTAATTTTTTTTAACCTTTTTAATACAACCGCCACAGTTGTAATGAAAAATATTTGTTACAATTTACTGTGACAGCCCTTTTTGGAGCTTGGACGTCTTGGACCCCATTGACTTGCATTGTATGTATATTTTTCCACATAAGAAAGAACGTAATTTGCATGAGTTTGAGACATAAGACATGAGGCATAAGGGTGAGTAAATTAAAGGAGAATTTCCATTTTTGGGTGAACTATTCCTTTAAGTTTTGTTGTGATCTCAAAGAGAAGGCAAACTATAGAACCTACAGGACACTATGTATGAAGATCTTCAATTCAACATGACATCATTGATCAGATTTATTCAAGAATGTAAACAAAAACAAATGATATAGGGAAGTTTAGGCAGCCATTTTTCTATGTAAACAAGTGTCATGAATGCAGCTACTACCTATTTGAATGGGGAAAGACCAAAATCTCCAAAACGGTTGATCAAGATTATGATAAAAAGAACATATTTCAAATAAGCAGTAAGAGTTTATTGGTCCGAGGCGCGTGTGGAGCCGGCTTCACTCGAGCCGTCCGGGTTCCGGTCCGGCTATGCATCAAACTCGCACCGGACCCTCCACACTCCGTTCTGGGACCCGCGAAGATGCCAGCAGGTAGATACTGGTCATTCGAGATGAGGCACGCTCTGTGTGTAAAGGCAGTGGTGATGAGGCTGTATTTTTATTTTTATACTATTATTTCTGCCGGTTGATGCACAGGTCAAATTCAAGGCTCTGATGCTGGCATACAGAACAGTCACTGGGTCTGCTCCAGCATGCCAAAAAATCATTTCCGCAGAGCTACGCTCCCACTAGATGCCAGCCGTCGGCTAAGGAACGTCGTATGAGCACGTATATATTTATATAGAGGCGCTCATGACATGTGGTTCTGATGCATCATGGGTAAGTCCCAGCTGGTGAGGTTGTTTCCCCAATCCCATTCCCACTCTTCTCCCCTGTCATTTCCTGTTTCTCAACTAATTCAACTAAAAAAAAAAACCATATATTTAATTATTATTATTATTATTATTATTATAGTACAATAACATAATATTCAAGTGGACTGGGTTTCAAAACAATAATGATGAAATGTGAACTGACCCTTTCACAAATTGTATAAAAATGACAAATTAAAAAGCAGACAGATGCAATGTGATTGTGATGGGGTTTTTCCTCAAGTGACTCAAGTGTGAAAACCTCTTCTAGAACAGTTTTTCTGGTCAACAAGAGTCATGGGCAAAACATGGTTTAATTTGATCCAAAAGGAATCACACGTTTTTGTTTTGTTGTTGTTTCTTTTTTATCATATTGCAGTTCAAATTGCAATCGCAATATTGTTTAAAATAAAAACAATCACATTTTTTGTCCAAATCATTCAGCCCTACTTGTTTATGATATGATGCAATGAGCATTTCTGCAGGTTATATAAAACACTCCTTTGCAGACTGTTTATTTTAAGAGCCAAGAAAACTGATTCCTTGTCAAATTAGAATGAGGTCTTTGGTTTTTTTAAGCGATTTGAATTATGGGGACACTAGAAATGTTTTTCTACATTTATAGAATAATACCCTTGTAATTACCAGTTTGTAACCTAAATTTTTTTTTCCTCGTAAACCACCCAAACCCGCCCCCACACACACACAGCGGTGGGAGGGGTAAAGTGATGGAATTCAAATGCATAGAGTTAACAAACTTGAGAACGATGGTCCCAAATTAAATAAAAAAAAACAAAGAACTCAAACATGATGAGAAACATGATGAGAATGATGCTTGCACATTAACACACAAGCAATGTGAGTGCAAAGACGAAAAAGGCAGGGGTCATGCATTCGCTGCCTTCCTGAACATGAAGCTTGCGTAAATGACACTGTGTGTGTTCCTGTTGCCTGCTGACTCGGTGTATGTGTGTTTTTCTACCGCTTAACAAGAACAAGTAACACGCCAAACGAACAGACTAAACAGACAAATACAGTACAAAAAAAACATATTACACCCTTGTTTGTGTTTATATAAATATTTTCCAGTTGTCACCCAGCTATGGCTTGTCTGTGAGCAAAGTATTTTTAAAACTAATATTAATGGAATTATATATCAGTGGCTCACAAAATATATATTCACACAATATTGCTCTCCAAGTCCTAAACTCTAATCAGAGTCTGAAATGATCTTTTTAGCCAACAAGCCAAGGTGGCTAGTAGATGAAAACATTTTTACCAGCCAGTCTGTTTTCTTACCGGCCATTTGTTATTGTAGTGGATTTTACAGACATACAGTATGAGACAAATAAACAATACTGCATGCATGTCAAAAATTGAACAGCATTTTTTTCCTTTTTTTTCAAATGATTCACTTATTACAACAAAACTACATTTGGTTAGGGTTATATGTTGTCATATGAAGGACCAGAAAGTAACCCTCATGAGCATAAAGTACACACAACACAGAAGTAATTCTTGGTTTACTTGGAGGGAGTCAATTCATTCAGTCAACTCAAATGGATTCATAATTCTTTTTGATTTACAAAAGTTTGTATTATAATGCAATCATTACAAATTGTGCTTATTTAAACATGTCACAAAGATAACATTATCTAGCTAATATAGATGAGATTTTGTTGAAACAGAGAATGCAGAATCAGTTAGAATGGGTTGAAAATTATAAACCAATCATTAGCGTTTGCATTATACCATTATTTTCCAGAAACATTTTATTCATCAATTGATTGCTGTCATGGAAAATATAATTAATGTATTTTTTTGAAAATACATTGCCTAAAAATACAATTTATTAAAAAAAATTGTAATGGACCCTGGAGCTTTGAGTTATGCCAGACTGATCACTCGGTCTGAATTCTAAAAAAGTTGAAAATTTTGCTGCTGAAATTGGTCTGTGCCTACCAAATTTCGAATCACTACCCCCAGTGGCCGAAGCTGGTAGTACTGTTGAATGTATGGGCAAGTGTGAGCCCCAGTGTCCAGGTGAAATTTCCACATAGGGGCGCCAAAAGAGAGCTGTAGTTTAAGTTGTAAATGACTTCAACAGGAATGCATATTTCAAAGGCCAATTTACAGTTCAATGTCAAACCTATGGTGTGGGCTACACCTAGCAACAGCAGTTAATGGGGTAGTCTATGCCAGCTAGGGGTGCCATGAAATTTCTGCTCAGTTTAATATTTAAATAGCCACCAGTTTAAAGTATAGTCAAATCCGGAACCGCACGTTGTTTGTCTACAGCCGGAAGATTATTAAACACTCACATGTGTATGTGCATATGCATTCGTTTCTCATGGTGAATGCAGCTGTGCACATGGACATTTAAATGTGCTTTTTGATGCGATATGAACGTAAACACAGACCTTAATGAATTATGGGAGTGTTATTAGATGAGACAAAAATAATCATGTAAGACTTCATGTATTATGTGATGCAGACAGGACAAAAATCTTGTATCAATATATCTGACCTGTGCAGCTGTTATAAACCTATAATAAACAACAATATTGACAAAAAAGAGAAAAGAAGTCACCGTCCTTGGCTGAACACCTTCAGAATAAAGACCAATACATTTCAATAACAGGTCAGCTTTTTAGTCCAAATCTGACTGCATTGCATCTTTATTAATGTATATCTAATAATCGCATAGTAAATTTGTTCTATTTTTTATTGGATTACATTTTTGTGTTTTTAGATCACATTTTGAAATTATTAATTGCTGCTGTTCCTAAAAAAAACTTAAAGCACTGTTGATTCTGTTCTCTATTTTATTACTAGATCTTGAAAAACTTGAAGCAATGTTCAGGAGAAACACATGACGGCTGCATTATTTTAATTTAATTTGTTAATATTTATATAAATATTACACTTTTTAAATAATGGAGTGGTTTCAATAACATATTTGTTTATTTATTTTTTCAGTGGTTGGGTTGCTGCGGGGGAAAAACTCTATGAAGGGGTGCCGCAGTTTAAAAACATTTGGGAACCACTGGTCTACACCGTAGCCTGATGTGGACCTCTCCAAAAATGTAACAACACGTTGCATAATGCAGACCACAACAACTGTGATTGGTCCACTTTGTAAACCGCATGACAAAAAAAAAAGACATCTGATATGCATATGCCTATATGCATTGTAAAGTCCAGTTTCTAAGCTTTAAAACTTAGAAGTTATTAATTTGTTATTAAATTTGATGGGGATTTTATTTTTCAGCACTGAGCGTCAAAGAATGCCAAAATATTAATGTATTATTTAGGTTGGGGTTTATGGTTAGTTTACATATACAAAAAAAAGGTCCCAAACGACAAACAATTGGACACTCCTATTCAGTTGCATTTGTGCAGCAAAAACCTTTGACTACGTAAATGGACATGCAAATGTTCCAAATGCAAAAAGAATTAAAGACCAAAGCCCTGAGAGGCTGCAGCAGGCCTTTTGATGGAAGAAATAAAGAAATAGGGATGTGCACGAGTTGTCAAATATTCAAATCTTCGTTCTGCAACAATTATTCGAATAGTAAGTTGTGCTTTGCTGGCCATATATTCAGTGAGATGCATGTTAAATCCTGAACAAACAAATTAAAACTGGCAGTTTAAACAGAATGCACTGGGTGACACTGTTGAGTTCGGACACAAGTTGATCACATGTGTTGAGCGAACAGACCTGTCACTCAGTATGTTCAGATGGACACCAGAAAAGTGGGTTATTGTGAGAATGTGTCTTACTGTGAGAAAGCTGGGTTCCTGTTTAAATATACTGTATAAGCGGTGTACACTTTACTCTCGTATATGTTACTCTCCGAAAGCACAGTCCCCGTAGCAACGTAATTTCTGCAATGCTTCTGTAAACAACAAACATGGCATCCGAGAAACACTATGCAAGCTGAAGTAAGGGACATTCAATCATTTAAACTGGTGTGTATAAATGAAAATAGTTTACTGAGCACATGGATATGCTTGTTTTTCTCTACAAAAACATGACATGATACAATATAAACATAATAAATATTATATGCCGAGTGTTTATGCTCGTCCAGTACGTTAACTGCGTCAGTCTACTTTATTAGCGGTTTATTTTTCTTCGCTTTGCGTGAGCTTAAAGCTTTCGTTCTATTATTTTTTGTTTTCACGCATTGCTTGTTTAAATAAAAAATGCAAAAAACACAGAACATGATACAAGCTTGTTTTAATTATAATAAGAAACGAATGTAAGTCGCTATAACTTTATGACTAAAAAAAATATTTTACAATGTCTCTTTCTCATTAATTACCTTCATTTAAATAGAATATTTGAAAATTAGTTTTTTATGAGCTTAAATATTTGAATACCAAATTATTGATGAATGCTCATCCCTAGGAAGAAACAGCAATTTGAAATATAGAGACAACGGTGGCCAGAGTTAGCAAATTTGTGATAGAGAGGAATCAATCTGACTCTTGTATTCCAACAGAGCCAAGGGAAGCGGCAAGGATATTTGGCAAAAATCACCTGTCAGCTGTGTGTATATGCAGGCAATTTACATAATGCTAGTCTAACCACTTAAACACCACATCACAGAACTGTTGTCATAAACCTAATGTGCAATGCCACCATAATTAGAACCCATTTAAGCTTGTCCCAACAACCAACATTCTGTGAAGTAATTTGGAAAAATGATAGAGGTCAAGTACACGTTACTTTCTAATTAAGAGTTGCAGTCTTTTTGATTTTTTTCTAAGCTTAAAAGTAAAAAATGTCTAAGTGGTGCAACCATAAAAAAACAATGTAAGTCTCATTAAAAAGAAATGTTGGCAACAGTAATATGGAAATATCTTATTTTTTTTAAAAAATACAATAAATAAAAGCAGTTTACTTTTTAAAAAGATTAATATTTAAAAATCTTTTGTCAACAAAATCAACATCAGGTGGCGTAACCAACATTCAGGTAGTCATTCTGTTGTCGTGTGACAAGAAAACCATAAAACAGAAGACCCACTTTAGACCCAACTGTGCTTGAATCTTTAAAAATATTAGATATTTTATTAGATATATATTTTTTGAAAACTATTTTTGAAAAAACATTTTTGAAAAATGTATTATGTTGTATACACTTCATGGTCATACTGTTGGTCATTAAATCTTTTACTTTTTATTTTTTGGTATAAAATGCTAGAAATGTTTTTCAGAAATGTATGAAACCACACGGACACAAAGATTACATACATACAAACTTGATAAGTGTTTTAAAATGTAATTTTTAAAGATATTTCATTTTAATTACCTCAGACAATATTATTTTTCAAATACACATACCACAGAGACTTGAGGGTGAACTCTTGAGCAAGTGAACAACCACCTATAAATTACCAAACAACCACATACATTGCTAAGTGCTACAAACACTTAAAACACCTTAACCAACCAAATAGCACCCTTGCATTGTGGCATATTTAGAAAATGTTTTAAGTATCTAGTGAAAGCTTCAGTTTTTGCAAGTGAACACATATTCAGCACCAGGAGTGTAGATTCCAGGGATACCTCCATTTCCATTTATACCATGATCAATGGAAACATATACCCCCCCACCCTTGTTCAGCACACACAATCTCACAATGTCAAGCGGTGGAGCAGTTCATCATTCATTCATCCCTTGAGAGAGGTTAACTCAGCCCACAAACTAGACCATGTTAGAGGAACAGGGTGTTTATTAAATGTACAGCCTTAATCCATCAGTGCAGACAGGTATCTAAAATGGGCGCGACTGAGACTCTAGTAAGTTGCTTTTTTAGCTAAAAATTTGATAATGGAGCCATCAGCTGATGATTTAGAGGTGCATATGTGTGTTAGAGACTACACCAATACTGTGATGTGTACTCTGTGCCAGCATTTCTAACACCCTTTAAATCCATCTAGGTCAATGCGATTACTTAAAGGGATAGTTCACCCAAAAATTTTAATTCTCATGATTTACTCACCCTCATGCCATCCCAGATGTGTATGGCTTTCTTCTGCAGAACACAAATTAAGATTTTTAGAAGAATATTTCAGCACTGTAGGTCCTCACAATGCAAGTGAATGGGTGCCAACATTTTGAGATGACAAAATCCACATAAAGGGAGCATAAAAGTAATCCAGAAGACTCCAGTGGTTAAATTCTTGTGTTCAGACACAATATGATAGGTGTGGGTGAGAAAAAGATCAATATTTAAGCCATTTTTTGTCATAAATTCTCCACCCTGCCCAGTTATGCAAGAAGAATAAGAATCGCCATAAACACAAGTATAATGTGAAAATGAAAGTAACGTGGAAATTTACTGAGCAGGGAGAAGAATTTATAATAATAAAAAAAGGACTTCCTAATATATATCTGTTTCTCACCCACACTTATATCTTCTGAAAATATGAACTTAACCACCAGTTACCTGGAGTACTTTTATTTTGCCCAAAACTTTCGCACCCATTCACTTACATTGTATGAACCTAAAGAGCTGAGAAATTCTTCTTAAAATCTTTGTTTGTGTTCAGCAGAAGAAAGAAAGTCATACACATCTGGGATAGCATGAGGCTGAGTAAATAATGAGAGAATTTTCATTTTTTGGTGAACTATCCCTTTAATTCTACAGATAACATATTCCAATTCTCCATGCTATCAAATGTTCCCTGCAGATATAGGGGAACATCAGCATCATGACACTAGAGGACCATGAGCTTTATCAATCACTGAGAGGAGAGAGTAATTTGATGGAGATAGAGAGATAGTGAAAAGGAGAGAAAGCAAGATTAACTGAGTGCTAGTGGGATGAGGAAGTATGAGATGAGGGGATAATTACAACATGACAAGAGGTAAATACATGCACAAAAACAATTCATCCATTATCAGCGGTCACTAAAGGTCAGCCCCAACACAGACATGCTCACTGTAACCGCACGGATGTTCAAGTGATTTAATGGAACACATCAATCAATCACATTAATCCCACACCATAGAATGAGGACAACATGAGGGGAGCACAAGTTTGAGCATGCAGAAATGTCACCCTTTCAAAACAAGCTGGAGTACAGGGAATATAGAATTTAAGCTACAAATCAGCCTCAACAAATCCCCAATCACTGATGAGATCAGCACCAGGTTATTGGGCAAGTATGGTGGTTCTGCAGCGAGTCCAACAGCATGAAGATGCAGTACGTTAATGAAGGTTAAACTGTTATTAATCAACTTCTCACAGAGTAGCGCTTGGATGAGCTTGAGCCGTTTTACCAAGAGAGCCTACAAGTATAGTAAAGCTTGTAGGCTCTATTCTATGGGCGGTACACTCGCGAGGAGACAAGAGGCAGAGGTTTTTTTAATGGATGTCTATGGAAGAGATGCTTGAATGTGCTTAATAAACTGCTTTTGTGAGGAAAAAGCTCATTACTTAAAGGGATAGTTCACCCAAAAATGAAAATGTGCATCCTTTAATCACCCTCATGCCATCCCAGATAAACACAAATTATTTAAGATATATCTTTGCTCTGTAGGTTCTCACAATGCAAGTAAATGGTAGTCAGATCTTTGAAGCTTCAAAAAGAGCATAAAAAAACATAAAAGTAATCCATAAGACTCCAGTGGTTTAATCCATACCTTTAGAAGCAATATGATAAATGTGGGTGATAAACAGATCAATATTGAAGTACTTTTTTACTATAAATGTACACTTTTTTACCAGCCCCGACCAGTAAATGGTGATTACGCATGAAAAATGTGGAGGTGAAAGTGGAGATTTATAGCAAAACATTACTTACATATTGATCAGTTTTTCCACCCACACCTATCATATTGCTTCTGAAGATATGGATTTAAAGGGATAGTTCACCAAAACATTTTTATTCTTTCATCATTTACCCTCATGCCATCATAAAAATGCATAAGTTGTTATATCAGTATAGAAGATGTCTGGATGAGTGACTGATGAGAGATTGTGAGTGCACATGTTTGATTGACAGACAGAGAGAGCACATGTTGAAGGGCGTGAAACAGAGAGCCCCAATGCTCACTCAAACTATCTTTATCTCTCCACACACCAGTGTAGCCGAGTCCAGTTCTCAGACTCAAGTCTGTCTCAAGACGTGAGTGCATTCTGACTTGGATAAAAGGTCACATTACAACATGAACATGAATGACTCTGACTAAGACTGGAGCATTGAGTCCATTCTGACTTGGAGGAAAGGTCTCGTTACAACCATTAACTGTTAGTGCGGGTTTTGTAAAGAGGGGGGCGTGGCAAATACAGAAGCTCAGCACAGGGAAGTTACAAAATGACTAAAATCACTTACAGCAACTTTAAAGCTTATTCAGCCAATACAACAATGACCACATTTACATGCACTTTAAGCAGAAAGTGGTGTTCTGAAATATATTAACAAAAACGCTGATTTCCTTAAGCCGATTTGGGATTAAAAGATTAAAAGAATGGTGAGAGTGGTGGTGGCGTAGTGGACTAAAGCACATAACTGGTAATCAGAAGGTCGCTGGTTCGATCCCCACAGTCACCACCATCAGCGTTTTTGTTAATATATTTCAGAACACCACTTTCTGCTTAAAGTGCATGTAAATGTCCTTGAGCAAGACACTTAATCCAGGTTGCTCCAGGGGGATTGTCCCTGTAATAAGTGCACTGTAAGTCGCTTTGGATAAAAGTGTCTGCCAAATGCATAAATGTAAATGTAAAAGAAAGTGGTTTAACACATCTAGGTTTCATGTTGTCATGTAATGTTGTCATGTATCACGTGTTTGAAGAGTGCACATGCGTGGAACAGACCGGGATAACAAATGTTATAGGATGGAGCTCAACAACAAGTCCTCAAATCCCATGTTTGTTATTTATGCAAACATTGTGGGAAAATTGTGTTGATGTGGAGAAAGCTGCTTACTGATCGAGCCACATGTACAGTATACAGGAGTAAAGAATGTGCCAATTATACAGTGCATGGAAACCGTAACACTGTTTTCTCGCAATAAGCTGCTTTCCGGTGTCCATGTCAACGTAGTCATTGTTCGCTGGCTAGCCAGACACCTTTAAAGTTAGTTACATCAATATGCCACAGTCCCATGTTGTCAGTTTTGGTTACACTGATTTTACCTCAGATGTGAAGAAATGTTCAGTAAAATGGAAATGTATTATTATTTGTATTTATTTATTTATTTTGCTTATTTCACAACATACGTAGCCAAGGACTTGGGCAGGGAGAAACGATTCAGACTCGAGATCTAGTGACTTGATTACAACACTGCCACACTTTGTTTCAACTCACGTTAAATCAAGTATACTCTGATTTGTGTTAACATGTTTATTTGTTGTTAAATTTGTTTTTACATCCGTTTGCAGCATCTTTGTCCTATCAGTGTCTAACTGTACAGGGAGTCAAAATTACTACTGTAATCAATCTTGAAAATAGGCACCTTAAAGGGTTAGCTTTTGCTGGATGGATCTGCTTTTGTTGGCTTCAAAATCTAAGGTACCATTCATTCCGATTATAAAGCTTGGAAGCGCCAGGATATTTTTTTATAGAACTCTGATTGTGTTTGGCTGAAAGAAGAAAGTCATATACATCTAGGATGGCTTGAGGGTGAGTAAATCTTGAGGGATATTTTTCATTTTTGGGTGAACTAACCCTATAACATTTATTCACATGTTATTCAAGCAAAGCTTAAAAACAGACCGGCAAATTAATCTGATTTATAGCATGTCTGAAAGTGTACAATTGCGAATGCTTAGAATTCCCAACAACTCACTCTCCAGTGGCCACACTGTCATGCGTCGAGGGCAGAGCAAGTGCTAATTCATTAGAGTAGCACACTACGTGTGATTTTATGTGTGCTGCAAAGCAAAACATTATCTAGATCAGTGGCCAATTGATCTGTGCATTGATCTATCCTATTTTATATGTGTTTCACTATGTCAACCATCACAATTTCAGGAGCGACTCCTATATTCTGTACACACATATAATCATAATTTGGGGATTAATTCTCGCAGTTACATGTAAATGCGGTTTTCACTCCCAAAACTGTGCAGTGTGTAAGGGTGTGTTCACACTTGTAGTTCGGTTCTCTTGGTTCTCTTGGTCCGGAACAAAAAAGAAAATTATACATTTAGCCCTGGTTCGCTTAGCGTTCACAATGGCATTTTTAACACTGAACCTAAAGATACAAAACAAACAGCATAAAGATAAGTTCACAACCTGATTGGACAGCTTTTATGACATATATTTTGCAACACATCCAAAACAATGCTGGCTGCTGGGCTAAATGCGCCCATTATGTATATATGGTGGTATTTTTACCAGCTGAGAACAAATGAAGAGCTAATAAAATGTGTAAAGGAGTCAAAACAGTGTCAGGAATTCCTCCATTGCACACACAAATGAAGATATGCTGCAAGTACAGCTGATGGCAGTTGTGACGCCTGTACCAAACTGTGTGAACAAGTGTGAACACACCCTAAGTGATCTGAGACTGCAAAACCCAAAGTGGCCTGAGGAGTCACACGAAATGCATGAAGAACAGTTCCACACACAAGTTTATATAATTCAGATTAGCAAAAATTGCAAATCAGACAAAAACTGTCTTCCTGCTTTTTCACCCTCTCTTGACCCCACTCATCCATCTCCACATTCCGGTCTTCATCGCTCATTGTTCCTATTCCTCTGTTTCATTCTCACTCCCTCCTTCAGTCCCCTTTGTCATGCTTTAGTGGTCACCAGACAGAACATTTTGAATTTCAGTGCAGTTGCCTTAGCAGACTGCTTTCTCTCTTTCTTTCTAAACTTGCCTCCACTTTTTGTATTCCTATTATTTTATATGCAATACAGCCATCTTTCCCAAACACTTAAACTGAAAAAGTTATGCAAATGCTCCATTGCCTAAACGGTCAGATTAGATATGACTAACTGATTACACTGCCAGGTTGGTTGGCACTGCAAAATTATAAAACACATAAATGTGTTAGAAACAAGCATACTGGTAGTTTCAGCATGTCAATACATACTGTATGAATAAAGCAGAAATATATGAAGCAAGCATGAGTTTGTTTAAAGAATAATGAAAGAAACAGAAGAATGGACAGTAAAGAATAATAAAGTAGAGGAGGGTTGTCCCACCCTAGGGCTTTGTGTTGGGACTGCAGGGGTCATTTTAAGATTGTAACAGAAATGCCATTGCAGATTAAATAAAATAAAAATGTATTATTAAATATATATATATATATATATATAGGTTGAAAATGTCAAATAAATGTTATAAGAATTAAAAAATAACAAGAGATATATTTCACAAGCTAACATGCAAAAAGATCATTTCTTAAATTCTCAGGGGACGTTGTCACATGGATTCAGCTGGCTAAAACATATTCGGAAATCCTGGAGTAAAGGATGATGATACTGGTACATTTAAAGCAATAGTTCACTCAAAAATGAAATTCTACTGTCAGTTGTACTGAGCACTTTTTATTGATAAATTATTGTCCTTTTTCATGCAGAAGCTTATTGATTGGCTGTGCGATCACTGTCACTACTCACTGCCAATATGTGAGGAAATATTAGAGCTATCGAAATTAACGCATTTAAGCCTGCAATTAATTTAAAATTTTTAACAAGTAAATTTCTCTTAATTGCAATTAACACATTTACCAATTTTCACATTAGTGTCTGACATTTTATTCAGCACTGTGTGAGTTCTGAATACTGATTAGAATAGGGCTGAAACTTTGCGATGTGTCTGGGCTTCCGGGGTCATTACACTGACTGACACACACACACACACACACACACACAACAGCGACTCCATGTCAATGATCAAGTGATGGAGAAAGGACCTCTTAACTGTATTTTTTGTGCAAAATAAACCCAGCTGGGACTTCGGGCATCAGCCGCATTCCCACAGCTTGCTGGAGTGAAGCATCAGCATCTCCCCGGCATCACGTTCCAGACAATTCAGATGAAGTATAATTAATGTATGCAGTGCCAGCGCTCAAAGCAAAACAATACTTTCTCTGCAGCACTTTTCATGTGGAGTTCAAGGCAGTAAATCATGTAAATGCTGCTTCACGATTGCTGTAGCAAAGTGGATAGCCACTATTAATATTGTAGAGGATAAGCGTTTAAGAGATTTAAAGCCCAGTGCAATGAAAACGCAAACTATGGGGACAAGTTATTTCAATTAGTCGACCTCCAACTTACTCTATAGTAAATGCTTATTGTTACTTGAATTGGGGTGATTTTCATGCATTTCTATCTTTATTCTGTGGAATGCTTTGTTTGGAAATGTTAACAAAACATTGTTACATATTGTTTTCTTTTCTAAGAAGGAACTAAATGCATTTTGACAAGAAAAGAAGTATATAGAAAGTACAATTTCAGCACTTTCAAAATCCGCATTTAACTATGAAAAATCACAATTCAATATTTTTATTGACTGACAGCACTGTAACACAATACTCATTGTTGGGTGATCTACCCCTTTAATCAGTGAATTTTCTTCAGTGAGCCTCAACACCCACACTAGACAACCTCCACAACAACTTGAGTGAGCAATAAGAGATAAATCAGCAAAGCAGAAAGAGAAACCGGTAGGAGTATAGTCTACTATGGAGGTCTATGAGGTCTTCCATGGCAGAAATGCGTTCATAAGACAAAGCAAGAATGATAAGTGCAGAAAGAAGGGAGAGACAGTGAGCTTTTATTTCCCCAAGCTTAGAGCTGATGACACCTACACAAAAACGCCTCTTTTACAGCTTTGCAGTGCCATGAATGAGTCAATCAATATGCACTCGGTAAGTTTGTTGTGCATAGGTTACTGTGTAATGAGTAGATGAACAACTGCTCCCCATACACAAAAGCTACGCCATTTAATCTTATTACGATAGAATAACGAGGCAACAATCACTGCTCGCATTTGAGGCCCTTTCACAGCACAACTACGCGTTTAAGCGGCCAGACGAAGCATTGAGAAGATGGATACAGAGGTTCAGGCAACATATTTGAACTTTACATGATTAGAAATAGAGAAGGCAATTGTGTGTCATACGTCAAACGGAGGTAAATGTGCAACCGAATGGTAAAGCTCTGAAATACAGCTAACACATAGACAGGAGGCAGTCAGACTGTGGGGTTTCTCTCATGATGGTGTGAGCCGTGACATGTAGCCTAAGCAGAAATGAAGGCACAACTGAGAGGATTGCTGGGTTACTAATCAAACTCCACGCACGTAAATCGTCGCCCACGACTCGACGAAACTATCTGTCTACACTGCGCCTATGGGGCCTGTTCTGCACACACACATACAGAAGGGTGTTAAAATGACATTGTATGTGCATCAACCTAGTCCTTGCTGCAACAGGAAACGTAGAGGCCTTTTGTGAAAGTTGAGGAAGTGAGCTTTCAGTGATGAGCAGGAATTTCTCGTATTGGGTGCGATAGTTAGTTGACGACTTTTCTGTTTTAGTTAATGAGGCGGAAAATAAAAAGCTGTCGGCTCGTGTAAAAGCATTCAGGACTATAATAACCTGTCGTTACAGCGTGCGTACGTGCTCTTGTGGCGACTGAATGCAAGCAGTCGCAGCGCGCGACACAAAAACAACAGTGCGACTGTACTGAAGGGTCACAACTTCAGTCCTCCAAAAACAGGCAGATAACATCAGATCACAGCAGACAACACGCGCTTTTAAAGCTGCTAAATGGGGCACTACTGCGCCCACTCAGAGCTTTGCTTTTATCGGGTGTACAGCAACAGAATGGGGCACCCCACCTTCTGAGAAGTGCTTAAGATGTGCAATGATCCTGTTTGAAGAGCGTTTGCGTCAAATGCCGATACATATATTGTACAGATCTGTTTATGCTTTTGCGTTTCCCACAACGTCCCTTCAACCTCAGATGTCTGTTGTGATTACTCGTTACGGGGTGGATGCTGAGAAAACTATAAAATAAGCCTGAACTCAATAGCTTGCGGATCAACCTGCGCTGATAATTGCCTTACCTGGTCCCCGCCTTGTCGCCCATCTCCGAAGGCCTTCTTCTTTACAAGGGAGTAGATGGTTTTTTTTTTTCCTTCTATTTATTTAACTGAGCTGGGACTTTAAATAAAGCGTTTGCCCGATCACTGCTGCTTTTAAGACTCTTCTCCTGCCCAGAGAGATCGCTGGCTTTCGTATGGTAGTTTCCGCAGCCCAGTGACGAAATCCTCTTGTCCCACTCTGCTCGCTGCCGCTTCAGACAGCAAGCAATTGGGCTTTGGCCTCTGAGTTTGATAGCCAGTCTAACTGGCCAATTAGATGCGGCAAGGTGTTTGACGTCATCTTAAGGGTCACGAAGTCCGCCCACTCTGCTCAAGTCACTACCAATCAAAACTCTCCATTTGAACGAACGTGTGCTGCTTACAGTAGGAGGAAAATAACACATCCTACTTTTACACATTTACGTGCATCAAATGGCGTGTCCAAGAGTCCGTTCCGCATACTGAACTGTAAAACTATGTGTTTATTAAACATTTTACAGAATTGGAAGGCTGTTGCATTTTTTCTGTAAATGTCAAACATTGAAGAGTTGTCTGAACGAAGACTACTAAAATGTAATAATAATAATAGGCCTACATAAGAAAGGTGGATCCAAATAAATAGAAGATCGACATTCTGTAAACTGCATTTAAAGAAAGTATTTTGCTATTTTATCGGGTTTTCATTTACTTTCATGTCATGTCAAAAATCTCATGATGGTTTCATGTAACGCAACCATGAACTCACGACACACAAACTGATCAAAGAAAACAAACCCTAGAGCCATCTATCGACTGAAAACATAAAGCACGTCCACAATGCACAACTTAAACAACATATCTTTGGCATGCTTTTTATTACAGATAAGAAAGAAAGAAAGAAAGAAACGAGGGAGGAAGGAGAGAGAAAGAAGGAAGGAGGGAGAGAGAGAGAGAGAAGGAAGAAAGAGGAGGGAGTGAGAGAAAGAATGAAGGAAGGAGGGAGAAACAACAAAAGAAGGGAGGGAGGGAGAGAGAGAGAAAAAGAATGAAGGAGGGAGAAACAACAAAAGAAGGGAGGGAGGGAGAGAGAGAGAAAAAGAATGAAGGAGGGAGAAACAACAAAAGAAGGGAGGGAGGGAGAGAGAGAGAGAGAAAAAGAATGAAGGAAGGAGGGAGAAATAAAGGAGGGAGGGAGTGAGAGAGAAGGGAGAGAGGAGAAAGAAAGGAGGGAGAGAGAGAAAGAATGAAGGAAGGAGGGGGAAAGAACAAAAGAAGGGAAGGAGGGAGAGAGAGAGAAAAAGAATGAAGGAGGGAGAAAGAACAAAAGAAGGGAAGGAGGGAGAGAGAGAGAAAAAGAATGAAGGAAGGAGGGAGAAAGAACAAAAGAAGGGAAGGAGGGAGAGAGAGAGAGAGAGAGAGAGAAAAAGAATGAAGGAGGGAGAAAGAACAAAAGAAGGGAAGGAGGGAGAGAGAGAGAGAGAAAAAGAATGAAGGAAGGAGGGAGAAAGAACAAAAGAAGGGAAGGAGGGAGAGAGAGAGAAAAAGAATGAAGGAAGGAGGGAGAAAGAACAAAAGAAGGGAAGGAGGGAGAGAGAGAGAAAAAGAATGAAGGAAGGAGGGAGAAAGAACAAAAGAAGGGAAGGAGGGAGAGAGAGAGAAAAAGAATGAAGGAAGGAGGGAGAAAGAACAAAAGAAGGGAAGGAGGGAGAGAGAGAAAAAAGAATGAAGGAAGGAGGGAGAAAGAACAAAAGAAGGGAGGGAGGGAGAGAGAGAGAAAAAGAATGAAGGAAGGAGGGAGAAAGAACAAAAGAAGGGAGGGAGGGAGAGAGAGAAAAAAAGAAAGAAGGAAGGAGGGAGAAAGAACAAAAGAAGGGAAGGAGGGAGAGAGAGAGAAAAAGAATGAAGGAAGGAGGGAGAAAGAACAAAAGAAGGGAAGGAGGGAGAGAGAGAGAAAAAGAATGAAGGAAGGAGGGAGAAAGAACAAAAGAAGGGAGGGAGGGAGAGAGAGAGAAAAAGAATGAAGGAAGGAGGGAGAAATAAAGGAGGGAGGGAGTGAGAGAGAAGGGAGAGAGGAGAAAGAAAGGAGGGAGAGAGAGAAAGAATGAAGGAAGGAGGGGGAAAGAACAAAAGAAGGGAAGGAGGGAGAGAGAGAGAAAACGAATGAAGGAAGGAAGGAGAAAGAACAAAAGAAGGGAAGGAGGGAGAGAGAGAGAAAAAGAATGTAGGAAGGAGGGAGAAAGAACAAAAGAAGGGAAGGAGGGAGAGAGAGAAAAAAGAATGAAGGAAGGAGAAATAAAGGAGGGAGGGAGTTAGAGAGAAGGGAGAGAAGAGAAAGAAAGGAGGGAGAGAGAGAGAAAGAATGAAGAAGAAAGAAAGAAGATGAAAAAGTAAAAAGAACGTTTTTACAGTCATGCAAAATACACCAGTTGAAAATAGCCCAGAATATTACTTTATTCCGATATCTTTCACAGTTCTCAAACACCAGTCTATACATATTCAAGTTGCAATGTCAATGGTGTTGTGGTGATGTGTCTAGAAAGAATGGAATAACTGACATAAGAGGAGACTCTCAGATCAGTTGACCAAGGAAGGGAGCCTTGGAAACAGAGAAAGCACATCACTGTTAATGCACCTGTTGTTGGACAAACTATAGCTGTTGGTATGAGTAGTAGTATGACAGTTCAGTTTAACAATAAATTAACTGGGGGGCTGGGTAACTCAGCGAGTATTGATGATGATTACCACCACTGGAGTCGCAAGTTTGAATCCAGGGTGTGCTGAGTTACTCCAGCCATGTCTCCAAAGCAACCAAATTGGTCCGATTGCTAGGGAGGGTAGAGTCATGGGGTAACCTCCTCGTGGTCGTGATTACTGGTTCTTGCTCTCAATGGGGTGTGTGGTAAGTTGTGCGTGGATCGCGGAGAGTAGCATGAGCCTCCCGTGCTGGGAGTCTCCGTGGGGTCATGCACAGCGTGCCACGTGATAAGATGCACGGATTGACTGTCTCAGAAACGGTCCTCTGCTACCCAGATTGAGGTGAGTAACCATGTCACCATGATGACCGACTAAGTAGTGGGAATTGGGCATTCCAAATTGGGAGAACAGGATGATCAATTATAGTACATGGAATTACAAATTTCCTGTTGCGGGTTAAATTAAACTCTTCTTGCTTTATCTACTGTTGAAATAAGATAAGGGCTTAATTTTGTCAGTGGACCACCCTAAACAGTTAAAAAATAAGAGAGCATCTTTGAAATCTTTGTAAAAGTTTTATTGTCTCATCCATAAATTCTATTTCTGCACACAGAGGGTCTAATTTAAAAAATATATATAAAGCAATATTTAACATTCAGCATGCACAGACTGAGAAACTGTATCTAAATATTGCTTTTCGAAAATGTGTGGTTCACGCAGACCGTTCATCAAAATTAAAGCAAGTACTCATGTTTATAACTGTATAACTTTATGCCTCTCAGCTTTTCATAAACTCCCTTTTCAAAGTTAATTTCCAATAATCTCCCTTTAATTACTCTTTTTAGAGTAACCAACAACCAAATCATCAAATTATTTCCCCTTAACATAATGAAATTAAATGCTTCTACATCTCATTGGCTCTGAAACCTTGATATCAGCAATGTTGACATACCATTAACTAAATATTTCAATAATGTAACAAAAGCTGGAGCAGGGCCATAACCACAATATACATACGTGGCATACGGCATACGTAATCAGTGTTTCCATGGAGATCATGCCACCCTTCAGCAGACTGATGGCACCTGTCCCTCATTAATTGCCTCCTTATTTAAACCCCCTTATGTCTCATGTTAATTGCTAGATTGTTGTGTGTTTAAGAGTAACTTACCTCACTCTCTCACTTTACCTCTTTTGTGTTTTCTGTGTTGGTTGCCAGTCTCAGCCTTTGCTGTTGGATTCAGGTTACAGGCCTGAATTTGTGTCACGGTTTTCAGCATAATTCTGTCTGCAGCTGGGGGCTACCGTGAGTTTATCTTCTGGGATCCTTACCCAGACCAATGGGCAAGCAGAGCGGGCCTATTAAGCAGCTCTATTCCATAGAAAAACTATAACTATAAAGCATTATTAAAGGTTCAGTACAAAGACGTCTTAACAGCTTGATTTGATTTGCACTTTATTTCCAAGCTTTCTGTGGCCATACAACAGCTTTGTTTTTTATGGACTACTTTTATGGTATTTTAATAAAAACTTGTTTTTTCTCTTTGGACCTTGACAAGAGGGGTCAATATGAACCATTCTTGTATGGAAAAGAGCAGTGTTCGGATTCTTGAAGAAAAGATTGTGTTAAGATTTTTGTATTTTCTTTTTGCTAGCCAGCTGACAAAGTCATTTAATTTTACAGATACATCAGTGATGAAAAGAAATTCAAAAAGACAGCACAAAAAAAGAAAGTAAAAGATGACTTTGTCATGAACTGTGTGAATTAATAAAAAAGTGTATCTGTGTATTGCATATAAAGCTTTTATTTAGAAAATTATTTTATTCAGAGCTTTAAATATTTTAAAGGAATTAAGAGGCCCATTACTCCCACCCCCCAAATGGTTAGGTTCCTGCAATGTTCAAGACATGGTTATGGCCTTGAGCTCGAGCCCCTCCCACACAGTGATTAAAGGTGCAAAATTTGTATTTAAATTAACCTATTGTGGGTGGAGTAGTGTTGAGGGGGGTCCAGCCACACATTATGGTACTGAACACAGACCAGAGTTGCCAACCATAATAACCCCTGGCCATTGTGTAATGTGTATTTATGATAGACTGCATTATGCATTTTCAAAAGTAAGAAAAGTTGGTTTTGCATTTATCTATTTAGTTTTTAAGTTAATTATGACTTATTTTGATGAAAGAAGTATACTTAAGTTTTAACATGTTGCAAATGTGGCGAGATTCAAAAAATCGGTAATATTGGGGTAAAACTGTGCCAAATTGTTTCTAATATGAATTTTGCAAACAAGCATCATTTTTGTTAATCCACAGTCACCAGCATAAAGTCAATATATATTTACTATGTTCTTGTTCTATGGACAGACAAGTATAAGACACAAATAAAAATGTTTCAATTTAATCGCAAACTTCAAACATATAAAATGAAAACTCTAGATACAGATAAGTACAGATTTATCATCATGTTGCATTGCTTCACACTTTATATTCAAGAAAACATAAAAGGTTCGAACTAGGGATGCACAATATATTGGAGACCATACTGACGTTGGCCAATATGAGCATTTGCTGATATAGTTAAATTGGCAGCAGATAATATCAGTGCTAAAAAAATTTTTTTAAATGCAAACATAATACTCCTTTTATGCCAGGTTGATTTCCACTCATTTTGCACAAATTTGTAAAATATAGTTTGGAGCATTACCACAGATGCTGCTTAAAGAAAACAAAAGTATTGATTTTGTTTTTAGCAATTGTTTAACCATTTTTTTTTAAATTATAATAATTGGGTATCTGCCTTTTTTTTTTTTTTTCTATCTGTGCATTCCTAGATCACATAATAGTTAAAACATAGGAAAGATAATATAAATATCTTTCCTATATTGATTTCAGATGTGCTAATATCTAATGCAGTATAGTAAACATCTAGCACACATCCCTGCAGCAGGACTAATTGACGTGCTGGTAGTAATTGCTCTTTTGCGCTTGACTGCAGGGTTTTCCTAAAATGGACAAGGAAGAGGAATAAAAGCTAAGGACTTGTTCTGCATGAAATGTCTGATACTGGTGCACAGTACCAAACTATGACACCTTTCACATGCAATATACTACAACCATAAAAACAATCTATACTCAATTTCAACCATATACAGTTACAAACATTCTCAGAGAACTCTGAAAAATAAAGAAAAATATATCGGTCAGGGATTTACATATAGAGAAATGGTATTACTCGTTTAAATGTTTTTTTGTTATACAATTGGTAAAAGTATACAAACATGGTCTAAGAAGACACTGGGATACGATGATGATGTAAAATGTTCTCATGTGCACATGCACAAACATATAGCTGAAGTATGATGTTGTGGTAGTTTGTCTCTCACCCACAGTACACAAAACAATAATGGGGCTACAAGAGACCACCAGTGTTTTCCGTATCTTACTGTATTTCAATGAGGGAAAATAGTTGTTGTAATCATATTACCATTGATCAAACACACAAAAAAATGAAAGTCTATTCATCATCATCAAAATCATCATCATCATCTTCTTCATCTTCCTCCTCCTCATCATCTTCGTCATCCATATTGCTCTTCACCATGGGTTTTGGAGCCATACAGTTGCCCATCGCTCCCATTCCCATCCCCATAGATACACCTCCAACCTTGCCTTTTGTCTTGTAGTCAGCAACATCCTGTGAAAAGAATATTATATTGTAAAGAACTGGAATTGTTATATGATCTTATATTCCATGATGGACAACTAGCATCTAGACATGCCTTTTGATACTTGTCCTTAAGCTTGTTGGCCTTTATCAAGTAGGGTTGTTTGGTGGAATCTGTGAGGCTGTTCCACATCTCGCCTAGTTTTTTGGCCACATCTCCAATACCCAAGGTGGGGTACTGCGCTTTGATTTGTGGACGGTGCTCCGAGCAGAATATGAAAAATCCAGAGCTAATGAATAATAAGGAGACAGCAACATTAATTTATTAATCCACAATATTTGTTTTACTCATTTTTCTACCTACATGCCCTTTTGCTCTGCCTATACTGTACTGTGCCTACTGCCTTGCATGTGCTGGAGGTCAAAGTGACTAAGAATTCCATTGTCATTTACAGTACAAGTGGATATAAAATACTCAACTTTGTCTGTTCATGAGCAATATTTGAATTATTTGCCAAGTAAAGTAAACAATGTCTTGTATCATTTTTTTAGTCATTAACCCTCTTATTCTGTAAAAGAAGGGCCACTTTACTGTTCGTGGTCAGAAACAGTACAGGTGTAAGAAAATATGAGAATGTGTCATGTATTTGAGGCAGATTCTGGTCCAAAAATAAAAATAACATGACTTGAAAATCAATAATAGCCAGTAGATGGCTGTAGTGTTACTGTGAAGGAGTGTTTTTAAATGTTTTGAAGCGTCACACAATAATGTCACATTATGCTTACAGTGAAACCTGACCTGGTGTTACAAAGAGAAGACAATAGTCAATTTGTTAGCAATCATTTATGTTAAGCATCAAAATTAAATAACTAAAAGTAAATTAATAATAATGTCAAGAAACAGTAATAAAAAGAAATGAACAGCAATGGATTATAAAAATTAAAATAGTGTATAAAACAAAAAACGTGCAGAAAAGGACGGCGACACCCCCAACCCCACTCAACAACTTTTGGGCAGTTTCTATGTAAAATCCCGAGCCGATTTCTCTGCCCAGTCCACCCCTGGTTTCAAGCATTCATTTCTGTGTGTGTGTGCTGCATTGTGTGTGTGTTATGGTCTTACCCCCTCATTTGTGTGTGTGTGTGTGTGTGTCTGTTCTGTATTGTGGCTGATTAATAGATTTAGTTAAAAAAATAAATAAATTCTGCTCTGTTTTATAGTGTTACCAGTTCATTTTTGAGTGTGTAAGTATACACTGCAATTTGTGAATAATTCTAAGAGCTGTAAACAGTAAACTGAATATGTAGTTTAGATTTACTCACGGTGGTCTCTTGGGGGCATTGGGATCCTTCTTTTTGCCTTTCTTGCCAGGCATGAAGTGCATCATCTCTTGATCGTAACGCACTTTATCCTGTTTGGCCATGTCCTCAAACCTGGATTTCTCTTTATCTGACATTGCCTAAGTAAACAAATATAAGATCATTTTCCACAGAGAAAATTAAAGTATCTCTGCATTCACTTGCACTGCATTTGTGTAAACTCTAATTAAAGGTGCATTATGTAAAATTTTTCTTTTGTTAATGTGTGAACAGCTTGTAGCGCAACATAAAAAATTAGCCCTTCACGGACTTCCGAGATTGCCTAATAAAGCCTGTAGACTGATATTCATGCGAAGGGAGCGGGTTGGTTTTGCCGGGAAAATCCAAAGGATGTGAAGTTTATGCGCGCTCCCAAGAACGTTCTACTGAATCCGGGAGTGAAAAGCGGGAACTTGATCGAGAGAAAACTAGAGTGAACATCGGCAGGGCATTTGATTCCTGGAGGGACCTTCGGGGATCAAAACCGACCCTGAATTGGCATTCTTCTTATTGGACAGGTAAGCTTACATAACTGCAAAGCATGTGAAACATAGTGCCATAATGATTGATCTGTGTAATTTTAACTTGATCTTGCCTGCTAAAGCTGACGAATTGCAAGCTACCTTGATTCGTAACTTTCAAATAATTTCAACTATCTTCTCTTTATACTAAAATCAGGTATACAGGATAAATATAAGCAAATATGCTGGTTTCTTGATCGTAGTACAACATATAACAAACAAAAGTGCAACAGTATACTGTAGTTTGGTAGTATGTAGCTGTATGTGTGTATCAGTATGCTATGTAAGCTGATAAGTGGTTTAAGTTTAGTCTCAAAGTTTGTAGTAAAACAATAATAAATTTGTAATTTGAATTATGCTACCTCATCTGTCAGCATGATGCCGGTGGATCACGTTCAGTCTCTTTGTACGTTATGTCATTGTTTTGACTCGCTCGTGTCCCTATGGATTGTGTGCATGAGTGCAAGCAACAGGTAGCTGACTGCAGTTCACTTAACGGCCACAGGTACCATTAATAACAAATGTTTCTGAATCTTACATACTGCACCTTTAACTGATCAATGGCTACAATGAAGGCTGATAGATCAGTTATAGACACTTCCAAGATTATTCTAAACACAACCAATACACAGTAAGTTGAAATAAAAATATTAATTTTATTATATATAATATATACTGCAGAGCTAACCTTCCATCTTCCAGAGCACTTTTTGGAGAATTCCGAAAAGCTGACCGGAATCTCGGGGGTTTTCTTTTTGTGCTCCTCTCGGCATGTCTGAATGAAGTAGGCATAAGAGGACATCTTGCCCTTGGGTTTCCTGGGGTCCCCTTTCGCCATTTTGTTAGATGAGTGGGGTCCTGTGTCCACTAATACCTTCTTTTGTTCTGTCAAAATATCTCTAAAAATGTAGCGATATTAGGAAATAGTGTTTTCACAAGAAAAAAGAACATCTGAATAAGTAAATGTTTTTTTTTTATTATTATTATTTTATGTTACACAGAAGAATATGCAAATGTAATTTTTCTTGATATTTTCTTTACTTTAAGATGTACAGTTGACTTAATAAAACTGATTGAAAACATAAAATGACTCAGCCCCACTCATTATGCTCAGGCATTTTATTAGAGTATATTGAACATATACGATGAGACTTGTTATTACCAAAGCATTACACAAAGGGAATTGCAGACCTGTCTGTCTTGAGTGGGGGATGTGAACTGATTATTAATGAGACTGATTGGTGTTTACTGCTCTTTTAGGGGGAAATATTATGTGCCCCCACCATATTCTATGTGGGCACAGCCAAGAAGTGATAGCAATACACATTTTATTGTTTTCTTTTATTACCAAAAGTTTGGGCCATTTAGTAGCACAAACATGAACTACTTTCAACCCACTATGTCAGTATAGTGAGTTCATGTGAGGTTAGACTCTAATAAAAAATGCAGCTAAAAACAGAAAAGTCATCACAAGAATAATTAAACTTCTCTTTTGTTAATTGCATCCTTATGACAGAAACTGCTCTTTATTTTGGTAAATTGTTTGTGTTTTTCTTTTAAATTCTTTTTTACTGGTTTGAAACCGTGCGAATGGCTTTCTTCCTCGCTACGTGTATATAGTGAATGCTATACAGTATAGTTACTGGTACAAGCACTGCCTTGCGCTGTGCTTGTTCTTCGCGATGCTTCATTCATTAAAATGGCTTCTTTGCGGAGCGAGCAAACAGATGGGTTGATCATGCAACAAAGCCACACACACCCTCGGATTTAAATGGCGATTCTAGCGAACGCTTATCTTTAATTAAAAGAAAAACATGTTTATCAACTGAAAAAAACGTAGTATTTTTTGTTTCCGATAATTGTCAAAAGCTGTCATATTGTATTTGGTCGTATTTAACTGTTTTTCCAAGTTGGAGCCCTAGCTGTCGCTTGGCGCAGTGCTGCCTCAACAAAGAATACAAGCCACCCATTCCCTATGCGAACTGTCAAGATCAAAAAGATGATAAATCGCAAAATATAGTCAAAATTTTAATAAGCGAAGCTAGAGATAAACAGTATTAAGCGAAAACGAACGGAAAGGCATTTAATGCACTTAATATGTACGTTTTCTGTCTGAAAATTTCCCGTCGTTGCTGCGTGAAGGAATAGCTGTTCGTCAATGGTTTCAATCGCCAGCCATTTTAATACACGGCAGGCGCGCTTGTTTAAGTTGGAAAAGGTAAAATGTAATAACAAGCTTACAACGCTTATATTGACTCGTCTTTCACACCGTAGGGTAGAGAGCAAAGAGTAATGGCGTAAGCGAATGATTTCGCTATTAATATATACCACTGCACGAAGATGTAATCGAAATCGGTCTGTATTAAAGAAGGGTGGTTCGTAGACAGGACAGAGCGAGCCATATTCAGTATTACACACAGCAGCGATGCGTGTGAAGAATACAGTCCGATAAAATCACAGTTCAATAACTTTTCATCTTTCATTTAAAAGAGAAGAAAATAACGTGAATGTTGATAACATTAAAACTGGGAAATTACAATGCATTTGACCTCTATAGAACACATTCGGTCAATTTATATTAATTTCCATAATTATTTTATGGGATTATTATTTTTTGCCATCAACAATTCCTCAGACAACACGTAAAGACTTGTAAATAAATC
Source organism: Xyrauchen texanus (assembly GCF_025860055.1). Classification (NCBI taxonomy): domain Eukaryota; kingdom Metazoa; phylum Chordata; class Actinopteri; order Cypriniformes; family Catostomidae; genus Xyrauchen; species Xyrauchen texanus. Next base: position 23,161,325 of record NC_068276.1, on the reverse strand, counting down.
TCAAATAAACTTATCTCCTTCTTGACCTTCACATTTAAACAAATTAATTAAAAAAAAACACATTTTTATAAATTCGACATTGTTGGAATAAATGTAGTTATATACAAATTCCCTAAATGTGCATAATATGAAATCAGTTTAGACAAATACAAGTGAAATTGTTGTGTTAAATACAAGATGCATTTATCCCGTACCTGTGCTGTTGAGTTGATAGAAATCTCGCCACTGTCTTCCCTTCCTCTCCTCTTTAAACCCAATGCGCTGAGCCTCGCGCTAGCTTAACACGAGACCGGTCTGATTGGCCAGGCAGTCTCGCCGATTCAAAACAACCTCCATTCCTCACCATTGGGCAGCGCCACATGCACATCTTGGGACTCTCCATCCAGATTGGTCCTGCCGTAGGACATCGTATGCCCAGCCTCTTTACTTTATAGAAGATACTTAGAGAACCTCTTACATTGAAAAAAAGAGGAAGGTTGTAACTCGTTTTGGTTGTTACTATATACTGCAAAAAGAATGACCAGAATAAATATGACATTTTTTTCTGTCTACCAACAAAACAAATGTCAAAAACATGCAGTGCATGTTCCTATTTTCCACACCAGTGTGAAGACAAGAGGCGCATTTGTTACAACTGTCCTAATACCCGGTATTGTTGTTACACTACCTGGAACAGTTCTTATCCCAAGGAACTGTTTACCCCCAAATGAAAATTATCTCATTATTATTCATCTTCGAATCATTCCAGATGTGTATGACTTTCTTTCTTCTGCTAAACATAAATAAATATTTCTTAGAAGAATATTTCAGCTCTGTTGGTCCTTTCAATGCAAGTGAATGGTGGCCAGAAATTCGAAGGTCCAAAAAGCGAATAAAGGCAGCATAAATGTAATCTACTCGACACCAGCGGTTTGCCAGGGCCATTTCTGAGCATGTGGGAGCCCTAAGCTAAATCCTACAACTCTCTTCATGTAGTTACATTCTCCCTACACTCTTGGACCATACCTGTCAAGTATACCGTTTTGGCCGGGAAAGTCCCGTATTTTACCCTTCTTTCCCGCCATCCTCCCGTATTAGTATTTTCCCGTAAATCTCCCGTATTTTAACCTGCGTTATTAAAAAATAATACCCCGGGCCCGGGCGGAGTAAAAAAAAAAACATTCCCAATCTGAGCTCTGTCACTAGCCTCGCGATAACTGTCACCTGCAGTAGCCTACTACAGGTACATAGGTAGCAGTTGTCGCGAGGTTAGTGTGTGAGGTCAGATGATGAGTGACAACGCAGAAAAAACAAAACAAAAAAAAAACAGAGACGGATGATGGACGCTACGACAGAGACGGAAGGCACTCCTGCCAAAAAACCAAAACCCTCATGTAAATACCGAGATCAATGGGACAGCAAATTTACTTTTCTGAAGAGGAGCAGGGTGGGGGACAGTCACGCGTTTTGTAACTGCAACTTTAGCATCTCACATGGGGGAAGAAATTATGTATGTCAACACGAGAAATCCAAAAGTTATGTGAAATGAAATGAAAAACTGTAAAAGAAAAGCAATATGAAATGAAAAGAATGTGTGGAATGAAAATAAAATGTAAAGACAAGCAATGTTAAATGAACAGAAAACATGCAAATAAGCCTTTAAATAAATGCTCTTCATATATCCCCTTTTGTGTTTTCATTTAGGCTATAACACCTGTCTTAAAATGTAAGGGAAACTGGAGCTTGGTTGGGGTGGTGGGACTGCTTGCGGTGGGCGCTGGAAAATTTCCCTTATTTTCAAATCCAAAACTTGACAGGTATGTCTTGGACCACAAGGGGGTCCCATGTAACTGTCAAATTGAGCCAAAACAGCTTGAGTCTTATTCACAGCTTTGACTATATTTTAACTTTTTTTTAAATGAAAACTATTTACTTTGTGGGGCACCCTGGTGGATCGAGGTTCCCTAAGAGGACGCTTATATCTAAAAACTGCCCTGTCTGATATGATAGGTGTGGGTAAGAAACAGGTCAATATTTTAGTCCTTAGTTTTACTACAAATCTCCACTTTTACTTTCACATTCTTCTTCTATTGTTTTTGTCAATTCACATTCTTCGTGCATATCGCCACCTACTGGGCAAGAAGGAGAATTTATTGTAAAAATTGACTGTTGCAGAACACAAATTAAGATTTTTAGAAGAATATCTCAGCCAGGAATGTCCATTAAATGCAAGTGAATGGTGAACAGAACTTTGAAGCTCCAAACATATGTCATATGTCAATATGTCTTAAATCTGTCCCCAACTGATCACCTTGCTTGATTTTCTCAGTGACATTACATCCTAACATGTCCCAAAATATGTTAATTTTATGAAGACAAATCAGTAATTACATGGTCATTTACGAAGAATGATTTATTCACAATGAAAGAGTAAGAAAATAACAAATGTACATACAGTGCAGTATTAAATTAATATATAAGTATGATATAAGTATGATATTAATATATACGTATTATTTACTTTTAATATTTGAAGTATTTTAAAGATTCAATTATTGCAAAATAATTACACAATTATGCAAAATTAGCTGCAAAATTAAAAGGCATCTTGCAGAGCACTTGCTTCTGTTTCACACATGACAATAAAAGACTGAGCACAAGCTGGTCTTGAATAAACTATTTAATCAATTACAATAATGACAACTGTGCATGTGCACAATTATATTTTTTACTCTTGTGCATTGTGGGATTCAGACTCATACCATGCATATGCTATATTTTTTGTTTAATATTTTGGTAACACTTTACAATAAGGTTCCCTATGTTAACATTAGTTAAAAACACTAGTTAACATGTACTAACAATGAACAATACTTATTAAGCATTTATGTATTAATTTCAACATCTAATAGAATTTTTTTTAAATCAAAAGTTGTATTTGTCAGGAACTAAAAACTAAATGTTTTTCATTTTTTTCATTTTCAAAAATTGTGTTTTTTCATTCCGGTTCAGAAGTTCCGCAGCCTCCTTTCCAAAACATTACCGGTTAGAACATAATAAAAGACCATTGAATAAAATTCTTTAAAATGACAGTAATCTGCACTAAGAGGTGGGTGAAATACCAATTGCAGTGTTGCAAGATCTCACAAGAGAAACAAACAACCTGATCTGGAAAAACAAGCCCAAAATAAGCTACTTGCCTCACCAAAATGAGCAATTACATATTTTCCAATGTGATCAGCATAGAATAGAACTGTATAATTTTATTTATAGATCTGCTTTTAAGTCAAAACCCGGCAGTGTCAAATCTGTATTAATGCATCATATCTATTCAATAATTCAGCGAAGACATGAAAACAACAGAAAACAACCTCTAATAATGTTTCCTTGTATCTGTATATGTGCAGTATATGTAGTAATTATACATAGTTGTTAAAAAGGTCTTCATTCACAGAATGTGGCATCGATAACCAGCAATTAGGCAAAGAAATGTGTGATGCAGTAGTTTCCTTCAGGATTAAAGTGTTTTCATTTTTTTGGACAACATGAAGTTCCATGTTGGTCCAAAAATGTACTGTGATAAACCCTTTGTCCTTTAGTTCCATGAAAAAAACATCAGAATGAAATTAGTCGGTTACCAGTATTTAAAAATGACGTTTTCACTCCAGAACAATTGAAAATCACTTTGTTCCGGTTTTAGGTTGCGTTCTGCTAAAATTTAGTTCATGGAGACCTGAAAAGCACTCCAGAGGATCAGTGTGGAAGAGAGAGAGTGTGGCTCAGAGCAATAGCGTCTGAAGGACCAGCAGAAAGACAGAGACATTTATATTTTTTATATTGCGGTCCCTATTTGAGTTGGCCACCAAGAGCCGTTTCTTTTTTTATTTTCTGTGAAGCTAAAGTGTGTGAATAAAATACTCCTCGATTGCCAACAAACTTGGATAGCCCCCTCCTGTGGCCCTAATTAAGATAGGGCCAAATGATGATCTGGAGGCCTTCCTTGACCTGTTTGAGAAGACAGTCGAGGTATGGAGGTGACCTCCCGATCAGTGGGCGGCCCGTCTGTTGCCCTTACTCTCCGGGGAGGCTCAGCTAGCGGCACAGCAACTTCCCGCAGCCAGTCTCCTTGATTACAGCCACCTGAGAAAGGCCATTCAGCAACGGATCGGTCGAAACCCAGAGCAGAGTCGGCAGCTATCAGCTTCCCTGAGCTTCGGGAAGTACGGCCACCTGTTCACTTTTGCGCAGCAGCTCTGTGACGCCTGCTGGAAATGGTTGACGCATCGCAGTGGAAGCCGTCGATCTGGTGGTACTGGAGCAGTTCATCGCCAAACTTCCTCCTGGCAGGTCCAAGTGTCCACTGCCTGGCATCACTGGAGGAGGCCGTCTAGCTGGCAGTGGACTACATGGTTGCGTTTCCGGGACGCAGGGAAGCAGTGTCTTCTTCTCACTTTCTCCTCTCTCTCTCCCCCGTGTCTCACGGCCCCCCCGACTCGCCCAGTTCCAGCTCCTCAGAGGTGGGGAGGAACCCCTCCCAAACCCCACGCCTGGTCCAGAGGATCCTTCCCCTTGTCTGTCCTTCCTACTTCCCCTGTCTCCCTCTGCTATTCCCCCCAGGTTGGCAAGACTGCTCCCACGAGTGTGGAAGGAAGACCTGGGCCGGTCTGCTGGAGCTGTGGGGAAGCCGGACACAGTCAGGATCGGTGTCCAGTAATGGAAGTGGGGACACTGGTCCAGATCATCAGGCCGCCCTCGATCGGGCAGGGGCATATCGGATACCGGTATGCGTAAAAGGGGATACACATCAAGCTTTAGTGGATACAGGTTGTTCTCAAACCTCACATTGGATAATAATAAACGGGTGAGGGTGAGGTGTGTGCATGGTGACATTAACAATATCCAGTGGTTACCATTGATAAACGTTTATGGGGAAAAAGGCATAGAGTCGAGGCTGCGGGTATTACCACCTCCCCCATCCACTAATTCTGGGAACCAATAGACCTTGCTTTAGAAATCTGTGCGCAAATGGTGTGCGCCGTGCTGTGAATGTTAGTTTGAGAATCCACCAGCTACCCCAAACACACATTGCGCCCTCTGCCGTTTATTGAGGTCCCCTTCGAGAGAATTGGCATGGACTTCGTCGGGCCATTAAGAGCAGACTGCATGCAGCCATCGCTATGTATTAGTTCTGGTGGATTATGCAATGCAATATCCGGAAGCAGTGCCCCTGTGCAACATCTCAGCACATAGTGTTGCGGAGGCACTCTTCAGAATTATCTCCCGAGTGGGGATTCCAAACGAAATCCTCACTGATCAAAGCACAACATTCATGTCACTTACACTTCGCTGACAATACAAATTATTTGGCATTAAATCAATTCGCACCAGCATATATCACCCGCAAACCGAAGGGTTGGTCGAACGATTTAAACTTCAAAAACATGATTCGTAAGTTCGTACACAAAGATGCTAAGAATTGGGATAAGTAGCTCAAACCTTTGCTGTTTGCATTACGAGAGGTCCCGCAAGCTTCCACCATATTTTCCCCATTTGAGCTACTGTATGGGTGAGGGCCACATGGCGTGCTTGGCATTGTACAGGAAGTAAAAAAAACTAATTCAATACGTTCTTTATCTTAGAGCAAAACTCCACACTTTGGGGCAGGTAACACTGAAGAATTAGCTGCAAGCGTAAGAACACCAATGGCGACTGTACGACAGGGGCATTCGACTATGGGAATTTGCACAGGGAGATAAAGTGCTTGTATTGCTGCCCACCACGAATTCCAAATTACTTGCCAAGTGGCAAGGACCCTTTGAGGTCACATGACGAGTCGGATATCTCAATTATGAGGTATGGTGAATGGATAGAAGAGGGGCATCAACCTCGTGAAACCATGGAGCGAGGCGGTGCCTGTATCCTTGACAACGGTAGTTCCGATTTGGTTGCAAGCGGAATTCACGGACGTGTTTTCACCCCTACCTGGTCGCACGAACATCATAGAGGGTGGTCATTCGTAGCCGCCCCTATCGTCTTCCTGAACATAAGAAAAAGGTTGTTCAGGAAGAATTAGAGGCAATGCTTGAAATGGGTGTAATACAGGAGTCGCACAGAGATTGGGCCAGCGATGGCTCGGTCTGGTTCCGTGTTGACTACTGGAAAGTACAATGACGCTTGTACAATGCCGCAAATTGACGAGTTGCTTGATCGGTTGGGTGCGGCTCAATTTTACCCGATGCTGGACTTAACAAAGGGTTATTGGCAGATCCAATACTCCAATATCTACAATATCCCGAGAAAAGATGGCTTGTTCCACACTGCTCAGATAAAACCAATTTGTGACACTTCCTTTCGGTTTGAGACATTTCTTTGCTAAAGTGTGTGAATAAAATACTCAACTGTTCGCTGTCTCCTGACTCCTCCATTGCCCACAAACTTGTATAGTGTTACACCGATACTTCCCATTATCACTTTTAATAGGCATTACTGACCCAGAGCAGATGAGACACTTTTAGCACTTTTAACACTTGAAGAACTGAGAAAAAAAGCTAATGTTTATGTGTATTTTCTTTAAAGGTTCGGTTTTCATAATTAATTTATGTTTTATTGAAAAAGGTTGCGCATACGAACTGACATCACTTCTGTAACTGCTGTAATGTATTTTTAAAGTAAGTAGTTTTGACTGCAACTGCTAAGCAATGTGCATGAATACATTTTGACTGTGATAAAATGTGCTTACCTTAAAGTTGCTGAACTAACTGAACTAAGCCCAGACAAGCTTAAACACACACACACTCCACTGATGCTGTTGTTCAAATCACGGCCGATTTTTGTGCAGAGAGCACTCAGATGTTCAGACTGTGATGCAATTTTATCAAAATCTGTCGAAGGGTCAGAAAAATTGCCGGCCCGCATCAAATCATCCACTGTAATACATAAAATAAAGCAATTACAATGTACCGGGAGACTCTGAGAAGTGGTGGCATACAAGTAAAACTGCCGGTACTCTGTTGACTAAATTAGAAAAATGCAGGTACTGTGTACCGGTGAGTACCCGCCCACTTCAAGCTCTGGACTAATCTGGTCTTATTACTTACTACACCTGTATCTTTTTCTCAGTCTTTTACACTGTCCAGTTATAGTCCAAGATACAAAAGGACATTCAATTAGATGAACATTAACCATTTGAGTAAGCTCTGCATCACACTATAGATGCACAGCCCAGTCTTATGTTAAAAACATAAGCCAACATCTCTTTTAAATGTTTAGTTATTTTTTATAGGTTTGATGATGTTTCACTATACAATGTAAAATTACTGTATTGTACTGATCAGACTGTGTTGTACTAAATTAATGCAAGTATGCCTCCTTTTTTTCTAAGAACAGACCTTTTTCACTCTCCGGGTTTTGGAACATGGAAGTAAGTTTGGCCTTCAACAGCGGTGAATGGGAGATCACAGCAAATATTATTTTCCCTTACCCATTTGCTCCAAAGACCAAAAAAAAATCCACTCTTATGTTTTAAAGAATTTCCAGAAGAGGAAAAAAATTAGAGAGTGGTGGTAAAACGGGAGAAGTCTAAACTAATTAAACTAATTCCAGGGTAATATAACACAAAGCATAATGTTATTAATTTACTCTCAATATATTAAACATTTATAATATAAAATAAATTGTGAGATTCATGCTGCTAAATAAGGCAGAAACTTATGGAGTTATATATGTATATACAATTCTATTGCAGATGTTGAGAAACGGATCAATGATCAGAAAGGGAATTATCCGCTAATCCGCTCGGGATCAAAATAGACGTGGAACAGTTTTTGGAAAAACTGGAATTCCTGAGCATGAAGAAGGCAGAGATATGGTGAAATTCCAAGACGAGCTCTTCCAGAGTCTGCTTGACATAATAAGCCCCGATCAATTATGGATCAATTATGGCCAAATTTTTGAGATCATCCAATAAAGATCTCTTGTTGCGCAAGGCAAGGAGCAAAGGAAAGCTTTCTTGGAAGAATCATAATATTTTCTTGTTCTCGGACTTTGCGAATTTGATAAGAGAGAAATGTAATCGATTCAAGGAGTGTAAGAAACTCTTGCTTCAACGAAAGATTGCTTTTGCACTGATGTTTCCATCCAAACTGAGAATAGAAACTAAGGATGGCCGCAGGGTATTTAAATGTCCCAAGAAAGCAATGTCCTTCCTAAATACATTGGAGTGAGTAAGCCATTTGATGTTTCTCACGTTAGTGAATTGACTCACTGAATATATACTCGACGGTCTGAGGAAGCTGGGTGCTAATTTTGTTTCTGTTTGTGTTGGCTCTGCCAAGCGGCTGGAGTTTGTTTTGTGGAATGACACTTTTCCTTCAAGAAACATTTGCATTGACAGAGGATCGCTTTTGCACTGGAGTTCACGGCCAGATTGAGAGTGGATGCTGGGGATGGCCGCCAAATATCTACATGCCCACAAAATGTCTTTAAGTTGACGGACTGAATAATTCATGGTATATTTTTTTATGCGGCCTCTAAGGGAATTTTACTCTTGACCATCCGAGGAACCGGGATGCATGTTTTGTTTCTTTTTATGATGGTTCCGCCTAGCAGTTGGAGTTTGATTTGTGGAATAACACTGCTTCGGGACAGTTGTAGATGAATCTGTTCGTTCCTTGTGCTTATGCCTCCTGATGGCTGGAGTTTGTTTTGTGGAGTATTTTTTTGCAGATTGGAATTATTATGTCATCTGCTGCACTCATAAACAAGTGGCTCACTGAACAAATACTTGTTTGTCTGTCCGAGGAAACTGAACACTTTATATCTGTTGGAATTTGTTTTGTGGAGGAACACACCTTCGAGACAGTTCTGAAAATGAATCTACATGTTCTTTGTGTTTATTCTGTCTATTGGCTGGGTTTTTTTTTTTTTATAAAGTATTTTCTGTTATGTAGTTTTGCCTAACAAAGTTTGTGCAGAAGCACTGGACTTGAGCAATCCGATGGCAAAGTTGTTGCAGGGGCTCTCGTAGGCATACATGGACTCTTTGGGGCACCCCATAAAAAGAAGGAAAGTTATTTATTTTCTTAAACATAAGAAATATTATATTTTGTTTATGATAAATTCTCTTGATAATATGTAATAGATATATGCCACCATTCCAGTTTTACTACAACTTAATGTAATTAAATCCATTGCCATGACAACACTATTAAAGTGACACTTCCTTCCACCGATTGGTGGCGCTACAGTTTAGGACGAGCTCCCACCCCTGATGGTTTGTAAAGCTGCATATCTCAGCAAATATAGCCTGAGTAAATACAGAATGAAAAAGTCAATTTCTCACAACATCATATTGGAGGTTGACCGCACAGCCTGATGCACGCTACCTCTGTCAATACCGAATGTACAGCTAGGATTAAATGGGAGAGGTTTTGGTGCCTGTGAATCTATGTCAGAGTACGAGGGATAAGAAACAAAGTCAGGGAAGCATTTACGCTTTCAAGCTGACATGGGACCAGTACGAGAATGGCCAGCCATACCCAAAATAATAAGAGTAACAGTGTTAGTTTAAATGTGAGTATCAGTCATATGACTATGAGAAATAGAAACAAACAATACATACTCATTCATATATACCCAGTTTAGGGCTGCACAATTTTAGCAAAAATAATAATGTCAATTATTGCCTTTGATATTGTAATCGCGATTATTATTATTATCCTGAAATATGCTATTCATGCCATATTCTTTATGTTGGCTACACCTCCAAAACACACTTAGAACAGTTCAGCCAAATTATTTTATTGCTGTTTTGTAGAAATCAATTTCACATTGGCCCACTTATTAATATGACTGTGGCAGCGGGGGCGTGGTCAAGCGCCCGTCTGGGAGAGAAAAGCGGTAAGGGCGCTTACACCTGAGCTAAATTATGTCTAAACACCTGTGTCTAATTTCAGTAAGCATGGGGAGAGCAGCATATAAAGCAGCAGCGACAGAGCCTCGGGGAGAGAGAGAATGACAAGGGAACCCAGTGTTCCCAGGAAAGACATTATTGTGTACCCTGTAAAAAGAATAAAAACCCTGTTACCTGAAGAAGTTTTCCTGTGTTTTCCCTCTCTCAGAGCGAGAGCGTTCCACACTGGTACCGAAACCCGGAGTCAATATATATATATATATATATATATATATATATATATATATATATATTATTTTTTTGTTGTTGTTGTTTTTCCGCTCTGTTCGTTCCCGAGACGATGGAAGGTGATCGCCCCATAGAGTCCTCCCAGTTGGCAGGGGTCCTCCAGTCCCTCGCTGTATTACACCAGAGCCACCAACAAACCCTGCTTGAGCTCCGACAGGACCAGGATCGCTGATTCTTTGAGATCATGCGGGCTCAAGCAGAGGACCGACATGCGATCCGGAGTCTTCTGAGCCAGGAGGCCGCCCCGGCTGCAGCCACGAACCCGGACCCCCGTGCCTTGTTGCCCCCGCCCGCGTTACAAAAGATGGGGGAGGCAGACGATCCGGAAGCGTTCCTGGATCTCTTCGAGCGGACCGCCGAGATCTGGGGCTGGCCGCACGATCAATGGGCAGCTCGCCTCATTCCTCTTCTGTCCGGGGAAGCCCAGCTCGCGGCGCAACAACTGCCGGCGGCGAACCTCCTGGCCTATGTGGATCTGAAGAGAGCCATCCTGCAACGGGTTGGTCGGAGCCCGGAGGAGAATCGGCAGCTCTTCCGAAGCATGAGGCTAGAGACTTCCAACCGCCCGTTTGCCTTCGCTCAACGGCTCCGGGACGCCTGCCGGAGGTGCCTGCTAGTGGGGGACCGCGACGTCGAGGGAATCATCGACCAGGTGGTGCTGGAGCAGTTCGGCCAACGCTTGCCTATTAGAACGGCAGAGTGGGTCCAGTGCCACCGCCCAGCGTCGCTGGAGGCAGCCGTCTGGCTTGCGGAGGACCACATGGCGGCGATCCCGAGGGCAGAGGAGCTCTCTCTCTCCCTCTCTTCCCCCTTCCCCTGTATGTTCCCCTGTTCCCTCCCCTTCCTTTCTGCCTCCCCATTCTGTTTTCTCTCCAGGTCCCGTTCCTGTCCCACGTAGGCGGGGAGGCCCCCCGAGACCAGCTTCCCGGCCGTGGGAAGCAACACACTCCCCTTCCCCAACCTTCAGCCGCTCTCCCCCTCAGGTGGGGGCGCCCGCCGCCGCAGGTACAGACGTAGCACCTGGGCCAGCCAGCTGGAGATGCGGAGACCCGGGCCACTTCCGGGATCAGTGTCCGCTGATGGAGGTGGGGACGGTGGTGCGGGTCCCCGATATCCAGCAGACTGCCCCCGATTGGGCTGGAGTGTACCGGTTTCCGGTAAGGATCAAGGGGGGTACTTACCAAGCATTGCTGGATACAGGGTGTAATCAGACCACCATCCACCAACGCTTGGTTCAACCCGGGGCTTTGGGCACAGCTAAGCTGGTGAGGGTGAGGTGTGTGCATGGGGATGTTCACAAGTATCCTATGGTGACCTTGCTGATCAAATTCCGGGGGGAAAAACCTAGCTTGGAGGCTGCGGTTAGTTCCCGCCTCACTCATCCACTGATTTTGGGGACTGATTGGCCGGGCTTTAAGAAAATATTAAGGGGAATTTGTGCGGATGGGTCCTGCACTAAAATAGGGAGGTGTGCGATGTGCGATGCGTTGGCAGGGGAGGCGGAGCCGGGACCGTCCTCGACGGCTTCCAGTCAGAATGACGAGGGAAGGGGCGAGGTTATCGCCCCTCCTCTCAGGGAATTCCCGGAGGGGGACTTCCCTTTGGAGCAGTCGCGGGATGAAACCCTCAAGCACGCCTTTGACCAAGTGAGAGTAATTGATGGTCAAAACTCCGGCCGGGCATCGCCATTTCATACCCTTATTTTTCCATTATAAATGACCGGTTATATAGAGTGACACAGGACACTCAAACAAAAGAGAATGTGTCACAATTGTTGATTCCATGGAGCCGCCGGGAAATGGTTTTCCAGGCGGCTCATTATAATCCCATGGCAGGTCACCTAGGGGAAAGGAAAACACTGCCCCGTCTAATAGCCCGTTTCTATTGGCCGGGCATTGCCGGTGACGTCCGCATGTGGTGTGAGTCTGCCGCGAATGTCAGCTGGTAAATCCGCCGGCCACCCCAAAAGCGCCATTGCGCCCCCTTCCACTGATCGAGGTCCCCTTTGAGAGAATTGGAATGGACCTCATCGGGCCATTAGAACGGACAGCACGCGGACATCGCTTTGTATTAGTCCTGGTGGATTATGCAACGCGATTTTCCGGAAGCAGTGCCTCTGAGCAACATCTCAGCACGTAGTGTTGCAGGGGCACTCTTCAAAATAATCTCCCGGGTGGGGATTCCGAAAGAAATCCTCACCGATCAGGGCACGACGTTTATGTCACGTACACTTCGCGAGCTTTATGGACTGTTGGGCATTAAATCGATTCGCACTAGCGTTTACCATCCGCAGACGGATGGCCTAGTGGAACGATTTAATAAAACACTCAAAAATATGATTCGTAAGTTCGTGCACGAAGACACTAGGAATTGGGATAGATGGCTCGACCCCCTGTTATTTGCTGTACGAGAGGTCCCGCAAGCCTCTATGGGATTTTCCCCGTTTGAGCTGCTGTATGGGCTGCGCCCGCGCGGGGTGCTTGACGTCATCCGCGAAGCATGGGAGGAAGGACCTTCGACTAGTAAAAATGAAATTCAATACGTTCTTGATCTTCGAGCAAAACTCCACACACTGGGGCAATTAACACAGGAGAATCTGCTCCAAGCTCAAGAACACCAACACCGGCTATATGACAGGGGTACTCAGCTAAGGGAGTTTGCACCGGGAGATAAGGTACTTGTATTGTTCCCAACATCGAGCTCTAAATTACTCGCCAAGTGGCAAGGACCCTTTGAGGTCACACGACGAGTAGGTGAACTCGATTGTGAGGTTAAACGTACCGATAGAGGGGGCGCGCGTCAAATTTACCACCTTAACCTCCTGAAATTGTGGAGGGAAGGAGCGGCCTCTGTGACGTTGGCCACGGTAGTTCCGGAGAGGGCGGAGCTCGGGCCGGAGGTAAACAAAAACCCCAATCTTAACATCCCGGTTACTTGTGGTGATCACCTCTCACCGCGCCAACTCGCGGAGGTTTCAGAATTACAAAAAGAATTTGCAAATGTGTTTTCCCCTCTACCGGGCCGTACAGATCTCATACAGCACCACATCGAGACCGAGCCGGGGTGGTGGTTCGTAGTCGCCTCTATCGCTACCGAACATAAAAAAAGTAGTTCGGGAAGAATTGGATGCAATGCTTGAATTGGGAGTAATAGAAGAGTCCCACAGTGATTGGTCCAGCCCGGTGGTTCTTGTTCCCAAGAGCGATGGGTCTGTTCGAATCTGTGTGGATTACAGAAAAGTCAACGCGGTGTCTAAATTTGACGCGTACCCAATGCCCCGTGTTGATGAACTGCTCGATCGGTTAGGTACTGCTCGGTTTTATTCGACCTTGGATTTAACGAAGGGTTATTGGCAGATCCCCTTGACACCAATGTCCCGTGAGAAAACCGCCTTCACCACGCCGTTTGGATTACACCAATTGGTGACGCTTCCTTTCGGTTTGTTTGGAGCACCGGCCACATTTCAGCGTCTCATGGATAGGATCCTCAGACCTCAAACCGCGTATGCCGCTGCCTATTTAGATGATATCATCATTTATAGCAATGACTGGCAGCGGCACATGCAACATCTGAGGGCCGTCCTGAGATAGCTGCGGCGGGCGGGGCTTACAGCAAATCCTAAGAAGTGCGCGATTGGGCGTGTGGAGGTACGGTATCTGGGGTTCCACTTGGGTCATGGCCAGGTGCGTCCCCAAATTGACAAAACCGTGGCGATTGCGACTTGCCCTAGACCCAAGACCAAAAAGGGGGTGAGGCAGTTCCTGGGGCAGGCTGGCTATTATAGGAGGTTTGTGCCTAATTATTCGGACGTCACCAGCCCGCTGACTGACCTCACTAAAAAGGGGGCTCCAGATCCGGTCCAATGGTCGGAGCAGTGCCAACAGGCGTTTATACAGAATAAAGCTGCACTTTGTAGGGGGCCGCTTCTGCATGCACCTGACTTCTCTCTCCCTTTTGTATTGCAGACGGACGCTTCAGACAGAGGGCTGGGGGCCGTACTCTCGCAGGTGGTGGAGGGGGAGGAGCGCCCGGTGCTGTACATCAGCCGGAAGCTCTCCTTGAGGGAGACCAAGTACAGCACCGTAGAGAAGGAATGTCTGGCCATCAAGTGGGCGGTCCTCACGCTCCGATACTACCTGCTGGGGCGGGCCTTCACCCTCTGCTCGGATCACGCCCCACTCCAGTGGCTTCACCGCATGAAGGATACTAACGCCCGCATCACCCGTTGGTATCTGGCCCTCCAGCCTTTTAAGTTCAAGGTGGTCCACAGACCGGGGTGCAGATGGCTGCCACTGACTTCCTCTCCAGAAATGGGGGGGGAGTGGTAGGCAGGCCGGATGACGCCCCGGCCTGAGTCGGGCGGTGGGGGTATGTGGCAGCGGGGCGTGGTCAAGCGCCCGTCCGGGAGAGAAAAGCGGTAAGGGCGCTTACACCTGAGCTAAATTATGTCTAAACACCTGTGTCTAATTTCAGTAAGCATGGGGAGAGCGGCATATAAAGCAGCAGCGACAGAGCCTCGGGGAGAGAGAGAATGACAAGGGAACCCAGTGTTCCCACGAAAGACATTATTGTGTACCCTGTAAAAAGAATAAAAACCCTGTTACCTGAAGAAGTTTTCCTGTGTTTTCCCTCTCTCAGAGCGAGAGCTTTCCACAATGACAAAACAAAACTGTTATTACATTATTAATAAATTGTACACAGAAATCGAACAGCGTGGCAAACTCTCCCATTACAATGACTGCTCTTAATCACTGCAGGTTTACACTGTTTGAGATCTGCATTTCGACACGAGCTCAGTGTTGCTCCAAACAATATTCCTCACTCTCAGGAATGCTCTCATTCAAAACAAAGCTGTCTAATCAGCATAATAAATCAATTATTTACACCGTGTCTGTGCCTCGATTAGAACGGGAGCTTTTTAGTTGTCTTGTTGCTCATTTGCATTGTATTCAACATTTATGTTCAAAGTAGGGTTGCAACGGTATGAGATTTTCACGGTATGATAACCGTCTAGGAAAATATCACGGTTTCACGGTATACGGTATTACACAATCACTATTATCAGTGAAAACAGAAGGGTTATTTATTAATTTTTGAGCGAACACTTTATTATAATTGAAACTTGAAACCATTTATTTTATTGAAGCATGTGTTACACTTTTAAGAATGTGTCTTGGTACATATGTGTAAAAAAATCTCCCTTTTGAAAATAAAATAAATAGAAAAAATAAGAAAGCTAACAGAATTATAATAAACATAATTATAAACATGATAAAAAATAGCATGTAACTATAACATGTTATATAAATAAAGCATGTTAGTTTACATGTTAGCATAGCATGTTAAATGAACTACTAAATGAAAAATAACATCAGCTGTTTGAGCTTTTGTAGTAATGTCCTATGATTATTAATAATTAACATATACTGTAGGTGCGCGACAGCCAGACTGCTCCTGTCTGTACCTTTATCTCAGTGCTTCTCAACTGGTTTTGCTTCAGGACAGTTTTTACATTGGACATCAAGTGTCGACCTGCCATAGATTAAACATAACCTGCATTTAATGTATCCTGGGACGCATTTCCTTTTATGTTGTATAGTATTGTTCATGGTTTTCCAGTACAAGGACATGCATCAAGTGACATTATTTTGTTGTTGATGTCAAAATCTAAATGAAGTTGTCTCTCCCCCTTTTAAAAACTGAAGAGCATATTTACTTACATGAGCCCATTATTATCCCGTTTGTTACCTAATATTACATATTTATACACATATTACACAGAAGGAAACATTACCATGGTTAGGTCAGTGTGCTAGTCTTAAATAATAGTAATAATACTAATAATAAATTAATGCATTTATGAAAAATAAATACTAGCTGAAACACATCTTGAAACTTTAACTAAAACTGCCACTGTTGATAAAAAATGAGGTCTAATACAGGTGAAACTCGAAAAATTAGAATATCGTGCAAAAGTTCATTCATTTCAGTAATTCAACTTAAAAGGTGAAACTAATATATTATATAGACTCATTACAAGCAAAGTAAGATATTTCAAGCCTTTATTTGATATAATTTTGATGATTATGGCTTACAGCTTATGAAAACCCCAAATTCAGAATCTCAGAAAATTAGAATATTGTGAAAAGGTTCAGTATTGTAGGCTCAAAGTGTCACACTCTAATCAGCTAAACACCTGCAAAGGGTTCCTGAGCCTTTAAATGGTCTCTCAGTCTGGTTCAGTTGAATTCACAATCATGGGGAAGACTGCTGACCTGACAGTTGTGCAGAAAACCATCACTGACACCCTCCACAAGGAGGGAAAGCCTCAAAAGGTAATTGCAAAAGAAGTTGGATGTTCTCAAAGTGCTGTATCAAAGCACATTAATAGAAAGTTAAGTGGATGGGAAAAGTGTGGAAGAAAAAGGTGCACAAGCAGCAGGGATGACCGTAGCCTGGAGAGGATTGTCAGGAAAAGGCCATTCAGATGTGTGGGGGAGCTTCACAAGGAGTGGACTAAGGCTGGAGTTACTGCATCAAGAGCCACCACACACAGACGGGTCCTGGACATGGGCTTCAAATGTCAAACGTCTTACCTGGGCTAAAGAAAAAAGAACCGGTCTGTTGCTCAGTGGTCCAAGGTCCTCTTTTCTGATGAGAGCAAATTTTGCATCTCATTTGGAAACCAAGGTCCCAGAGTCTGGAGGAAGAATGGAGAGGCACACAATCCAAGATGCTTGAAGTCCAGTGTGAAGTTTCCACAGTCTGTGTTGGTTTGGGGAGCCATGTCATCGGCTGGTGTTGGTCCACTGTGCTTTATTAAGTCCAAAGTCAACGCAGCCGCCTACCGGACATTTTAGAGCACTTCATGCTTCCTTCAGCAGACAAGCTTTATGGAGATGCTGACTTCATTTTCCAGCAGGACTTGGCACCTGCCCACACTGCCAAAAGTACCAAAACCTGGTTCAATGACCATGGTATTACTGTGCTTGATTGGCCAGCAAACTCGCATGACCTGAACCCCATAGAGAATCTATGGGGCATTGCCAAGAGAAATTTGAGAGACATGAGACCAAACAATGCAGAAGAGCTGAAGGCCGCTATTGAAGCATCTTGGTCTTCCATAACACCTCAGCAGTGCCACAGGCTGATAGCATCCATGCCACGCCGCATTGAGGCAGTAATTAATGCAAAAGGGGCCCAAACCAAGTACTGAGTACATATGCATGATTATACTTTTCAGAGGGCTGACATTTCTGTATTTAAAATCCTTTTTGTTTTATTGATTTCATGTTATATTCTAATTTTCTGAGATGCTGAATTTGGGGTTTTCATAAGCTGTAAGCCATAATCATCAAAATTATATCAAATAAAGGCTTGAAATATCTTACTTTGCTTGTAATGAGTCTATATAATATATTAGTTTCACCTTTTAAGTTGAATTACTGAAATTAATGAACTTTTGCACGATATTCTAATTTTTCGAGTTTCACCTGTAGATTCTACCTTTAGTTCCCCTTCTGTCGCTCTCTCCACGTTGTGTCAGAGAAGCGACACTAGGGGTCTCTCTTGAGCGCCGATATTCACTTCTGAACTATGAAAAAAGGCCAATGAGAGTTGGCAACCAGTATTTGCATGTCCCGCCCCCGGACACACAGCTATTTAAGCGGCACAAATACGGGAGTTCATTCAGAAAATTTCTTCGGAGCCGATGGTCGTGTTTGCAGACTGCTGCGTTTTACACACCGAGTTCCTGCTATCCTCTGCTGCATGCTGTTGGATTCTACGGCGCACAACAGTGGCTTTCTCCTGTTTGCATGGCTGTGCACTTCCTGCCCCTGAGCGCATCGACAGTTGCAGATAAGAAAGATCTCTCACGAGTTCTTTCATTCATAAAAGAGTGATTTTATTTCAAAGAGTAATTTCCTCTAAAAGAGCAAAAAACACAGCGGCGTTGAACGTCCTTTTAAGGACGCGTCTTTATAAAGATGCCTTTCCGCCCCTGTGTTGTTCCTGGATGCGGTAGAGTACTCTCCGCTTCCGACGGTCACAGGCGTTGTCTCGTGTGTCTGGGCAGTGATCACACTGAGGTTGCGTTTGTGGATGGTTCATGTTCTCATTGCGAGAACATGACCATGACAACATTGTGGTCGCGGCTTGCTTACAAACGTAAGCAGCCACTCCAGCCGCCCCCCGTGTCGCTCCTTCTTCCCACGGGATTGAGGACGATGCGGCTGGCGATGGAGGCGATTCGGGGATGGCAGCGGGTGCAGCTCGCCGGTACGCCCCTCAGACCACCCGCGCCCGGCACGCTCGTTGACTCCGTCCCCGCTCGAGGTGGCGGCGACTCGCCTCACAGCCAGTCTGCCTACCCTCTTGCGATGGAAGCAGATGAGTTCGCCGCGACATCGGAGGGCGTGGGCTCTAATGCTGAGGGCTCCTCTGGGCTGCCGCCTTCGGGCTTGCACGCCCAGGAGGAGGCCGACGCACAGATGTCCGATATGCTTTCCCGGGCAGCCAACAGCGTGGGCCTGGATTGGAACCCTCCATCCTCCCCACAGCCATCATGGCTGGACGATTGGTTCTTGGGCGTGGGGCGCCCTGTACTCCCTTCCCGGTCCTGTAGAGCAACATCCTCGCTCACCGCGAAGGCCTACAGCGCTACCGGACGCGCCGCTTCCGCCCCGCATGCCATGGCTCTCCTGCAGGTCCACCAAGCCAAGTACTTTGCAACATGCACGGGGGTGGCCCTGATCCCAACACGCTGCAGGAACTGCGCTCAGCGACCGACCTCGCCCTGAGAGCGACGAAGGTCACAGCGCAGGCACTCGGGCAGGCGATGGCCACTCTGGTGGTCCAGGAACATCAGCAATGGCTGGACTTGGTTGAGATGCGTGAAGCTGACAAGACTCGCTTCCTCTATGCCCCCTGTCTCCCAGTTCGGCCTCTTCGGCGACACCGTTGAGGACTTTGCCCAGCAGTTCTCCCTGGTGAAGAAGCAGACGGAGGCCATTTCGCACATCATGCCGCGCCGCAGGCTTGCCGCCACGGCCCAGGCCCCGCCTGCTTGCCGAGGTCGTCCTCCCGCGGCCAGAAGACCTTCTGCTCCGCCCCAACCTGGGCCCAGCTCTCAGCCCCGGCGTCGAGCAAACCACAGGATGCGTACGCCCCCTGCCTCACGGACCCCTTCGAGGACCCGGAAGGCTCCCAAGCGTCCCTGAGACAGCGGACCCAGAGGACGAGAAGTTAGCTCCGGAGGTGGTAAGACCGCTCCGTCCCCCGGTGGAGGGCCGGGAGGAGAATCTTTTGTTTTTTCATTTGCCGCACCCCCTGACGGGGGCTGCGGTACCCAAATTCTCAATAAAAGAGCTATTTCCTTTACCTCTGGGTCGCATGGCCTGCAAATGCCGTTCTCACGGCACTTTGCTTTCAGGCCTCAACAGTCTCGGCGCCCAGGATGCGGTGCTTCCGCCCTCAGCCCCACGACTGTTCTACGGCCGGCCGGTTCAGACAAGTCCAGAGGACGCCAGCATCAGACCTCCTCCTCAGTCACGAACCCGCCCCCTGCCGGGTGCGCGGAACAAGGTAAGTGCTTCGAGTTTATTCTCAGCACCAGAGCCTCGGGATGCCACAGCGCCTCCCGACGACGCGTTACCTGTTCCGCACCGCTGCGAAGCCCCGCCGGGTATGTCCAAAATACTCGTCCCCTTGGTGCCTCTAGCACGGAGCTTAGAGGCATGGCTTTCACTGCCCAGCTCGTCACGGTGGCTGCACCGGACCATCCGACTTGGTTACGCAATTCAGTTTGCCAGGTCTCCGCCCCCCTTCGTGGGCGTTCGTTCCTCCGCAGTGCACGCGTAACATGCCCACTCCCTGCACGAGGAAATCACCTCCCTTCTAATCAAGGACGCGATAGAGCCTGTCCCTCCGACCGAAACGAAGAAGGGTTTCTACAGCCCTTACTCGTTGTACCCAAGAAAGGCGGTGGCATACGACCGATCTTGGACCTGCGAGTTTTCAATCGGACCTTGTCCAAACTCCCGTTCAAAATGCTTACACAGAAACAAATTCTATCTGGCGTCCGGCATCTAGATTGGTTCGCAGCGGTAGACCTGAAGGACGCGTACTTCCACGTCTCAATTCGCCCTCGACATCGACCCTTTCTAAGGTTCGCGTTCGACGGCCAGGCGTATCAGTACAAGGTCCTCCCCTTCTGCCTGTCTCTGTCCCCTCGCGTCTTCACGAAGGTCGCAGAGGCGGCACTTGCCCCGCTACGAGGAGCGGGCATACACATACTCAATTACCTCGACGATTGGCTCATTTTGGCCTCCTCGCAGGAATTACTATGCGCACGCAGAGACCAGGTGCTCGAGCACCTCGGCCGTTTAGGGTTTCAGGTCAACTGGGAAAAGAGCAAGCTCACCCCGGTCCAGAGCATTTCTTTTCTCGGTTTGGAGTTAGACTCAGTCTCAATGACATCACGTCTCTCCAACGAGCGTGCTCATTCAGTGCTGGAATGCCTCGCTTCTTTCGAACCAGGCACCGTGGTCCCTTTGAAACGTTTCCAACGGCTCCTGGGGCATATGGCATCCTCCGCGGCGGCCGCGCCACTGGGGTTGATGCATATGAGACCACTTCAGCCCCGAGACGAGCATGGCGCCACGGCACGCACGGCATGGAAGTTACCCCCGCCTGCCGCCAAACCTTCAAACCCTGGACAGACCTCTGCTTTCTACGGGCAGGAGTACCCTTGCAGCAGGTGTCCCGTCGCGTTCTGGTTACAACCGACGCCTCCAAATTGGGTTGGGGTGCCGTGTGCAATGGGTGCGCAGCCGCAGGCCGGTGGAACCGAGGCCCGCTGCGCTGGCACATCAACTGCCTAGAGCTGCTGGCCCTTTTTCTTGCCCTGAAGAAATTTCTTCCATTGATTCGTGGCAAGCATGTCCTAGTTAGGACAGACAGCACCACGGTGGTGGCCTACATAAACCGCCAAGGCGGAGTACGCTCCCTCCACATGTCACAGCTCACCCATCGTCTCCTCCTTTGGAGTCAGCAGCGACTGGAGTCACTGCGCGCCACTCACATCCCCGGCAACCTCAATGTGATAGCGGACGCGCTGTCAAGGCTAAACTTGCCCGGCGGAGAGTGGAGGCTCCACCCCCAATCGGTCCAGCTGATTTGGGACAGGTTCGGCAAGGTCCAGGTAGACCTGTTTGCCTCCAAGGAAACCTCCCACTGTCCGCTCTGGTATGCCCTCACAGAGGCTCCCCTTGGGACAGATGCTCTGGCGCACAGCTGGCCCGCGGGGCTGCGCAAGTACGCTTTTCCCCCAGTGAGCCTTCTTGCACAGGTGCTATGCAAGGTCAGGGAGGACAAGGAGCAAGTCACTCTGGTGGCCCCCTACTGGCCCAACCGGATGTGGTTTTCGGATCTCACGCTCCTCATGACAGCCCCTTGCTGGCGAATTCCCCTGAGGGAGGACCTTCTATCTCAGGGACGGGGCACGCTCTGGCATCCGCATCCCGACCTCTGGAATCTCCACGTCTGGTCCCTGGACGGGACGCGGAGGATCTAGCCGGCCTACCTTCGGCCGTCATAGACACTATTAACCAAGCCAGAGCCCCTTCGACCAGGCATCTTTACGCCCTGAAGTGGCGTCTGTTCATGGACTGGTGTTCTTCCCGAGCCGAAGACCCGCAGAAGTGCGCAGTTAGGTCAGTGCTCGTGTTTCTTCAGGAGAGGCTGGAGAGGAGGCTGTCCCCTCCACCCTCAAGGTGTATGTTACGCTTATCGCGCCCACCACTGACACGGTAGACGGCAAGTCTCTTGGTAAGCACGACTTAATCGTCAGGTTCCTAAAAGGTGCCCGGAGGATGACTCCCTCCCGGCCTAACCTGTTCCTCTCCTGGGATCTCTCGTCGTCCTTATGGGACTCGGAGACCCCCTTTGAGCTGCTTGACTCAGTTGGACTCAGGGCCCTCTCTCTCAAGACCGCCCTGCTGATCGCGCCGCTTCTATCAAGAGGGTCGGGACCTGCATGCGTTCTCTGTTAGCGACGCTTGCCTGGAGTTCGGTCCGGCGGACACTTTCGTGATCCTAAGACCGCGACCGGGCTACGTGCCCAAGGTTCCTACCACACCCTTCAGGGATCAGGTGGTGAACCTGCAAGCTGCCCCGGAGGAGGCAGACCCAGCCCTTCACTGCTGTGTCCAGTACGTGCCTTACGTATTTACCTGGACCGCACACAGAGCACCAGACGCTCTGAGCAGCTCTTCATCTGCTTTGGGGACAGCAGAAAGGGAATGCTGTCTCCAAGCAGAGACTCGCCCACTGGGTTGTCGACGCCATTTCCCTGACTTATCACACCCAGGCCGTGCCCCCTTTGCGGGTCCGAGCCCACTCCACCAGGAGTGTTAGCGCCCTCGTGGGCACTGGCTAGGGGCATTGCCCTAGCAGACATTTGTAGAGCAGCGGGCTGGGCAACATCTAACACTTTTGCGAGATTCTACAATCTCCGAGTTGAGTCAGTATCGTCCCGTGTTCTCTCAGGTACCGAGCCCGTGAGAACTCGGTGGCACGCCCACGATCTGACCGGGTGAATCGCTTGCACCCAGCGCTCTTCCCCTAACCAGGGGAAACAGTGCGCCTTCTTTCCCAGGAGATCCCAGGTTTGGGACACTGGTTGACTCCTCCGTAGCCCTCGTGGGTCGCAGTTCTCGCGGAGGAACTCGCCGACCCAAACCACTGCGGGTACCACTAGCTACCCTGTACTGGTATAGGTGCCCCACAGGTAAGGCCTCCTGTTCGGACTCCCCTGTGTGTAAAACCACGGTTCTGTCCCCTCACGAGAGTTGACTGCGTGTTTTCCTTAGGCAGTTACAGCTGCCTCGGGTGCCGTGCTGTATGCTTCCCCTCTGCGAGGCTGGATCTACCACCACGACTACTGTTCCGCATAAGACCTAAGTATAGGCCATGCGATGTATTTGACACTCAAAATTTGCCTCCCTCCCGGGTTGGTGTGGCCTCCACGAGGGTCTTCTCCGCCCTAATAAGGGCTAAGACCCCCTTCCCTCAACGCGTGTAAGGGCCCCGGCCGTAGTTGCTCTATGCGAGAAACATAGAGAGAAAAGAGGCCCAGCCAGGCTGGCCCCTTCCCATGTTGGCGGCCGTCACCTTGTTCCCCCTCCAGGGTAACGATAAGGAATCCTGATGGCTTAAATGGGGCATTGGGGAAGGGTACGTGCAGCCTGATACAGTTGGTCGTTCTGCACGTAGGAATACCTGCTCGCTCCTGTATCAGCGGATCACGCATACGGCTCAGCGCATGACTCTTTTAAGTGGACCCCTAGTGTCGCTTCTCTGACACAACGTGGAGAGAGCGACAGAAGGGGAACGTCTAGGTTACGTATGTAACCTCCGCTCCCCGATGGAGGGAACGAGACGCTGTGTCTCCCCTGCCACGCCGCTGAGCCGAGCCCCTGTTGTGGCCGGACCATTTCCGCTCCTCAGAAAACTCCTGAATGAACTCCCGTATTTGCGCCGCTTAAATACCCGTATGTCCGGGGCGGACATGCAAATACTGGTTGCCAACTCTCATTGGCCTTTTTTCATAGTTCAGAGGTGAATATCGGCGCTCAAGAGAGACCCCTAGTGTCGCTTCTCTGACACAACGTCTCGTTCCCTCCATCGGGGAACGGAGGTTACATACGTAACCTAGACGATTATTTCATATGAAACTACACACATTTTGTCAAAATATAACAGTTACTTTTATGATTACACCCCCTCAGTCTACCTCAGTCCTAAATAGTCTATCACTTGGGCGGCCGCCGAAATATCTTCAATGGGAGAAACATGGCATTGTTCTTTCCCTGCTGTCCACGACCCAGTCCGAATAGACCAGTTGAGAAACACTGCTTTAACTCTCTCTCTCACACACACACACACACACACACACACACAAGTTAGACCCCCTTGCCTCGCTTCTCTCTGTAATTTTCTCCGCTGCGTGCATGCGTGTTGCAAGTTGACGAGTCTGACAGGCAGACTAGGAGGAAATGAAATACGCACGCACATGTGAGATTATCCATCTGGTTGCATTTCTTTCTACCAATCATATGTGCCTTTAGCTTATGTTGTCATGAGTATCTGCCTGATTTCAGAAATAAAATCGGTGATTGGACGGTACCGGGAACCATGGGAATAATTGTTCCCAAATTTTAACGCTCCAGCTGGAAAAGGTTAAAGGTTCTACTCCGTCCATATACAACTATATGTTTTAATTAACAAAGATTGCATCCGCACCTCAGTTGATGTATATATTGAGTGGGGACACATTGTTTGCATTTTTTGAATGGATTCGACTGCAAAAGACCTCAACCAACTCATGAACTCAGTCCCCCATCCCTTCTGGACTCAGACTCGGAACTGTTGGGAATCTTCAATGATTCCCAACAGTTCTGGAGCTTGGATGCCCTCTATTGGCCATTTCTTGTAATTGCCAGTCAGATAATTAACAGACAGTGGATTAGACATGGGTTTTCTTGTATTTTTACATTTCAGTTGATATTTTTACTATATTTTATTTATATAAATGTAATTAATATGTTCATTAACATTAAACTTTAAATTAAATTATGACAAATACCTCAAAACATGTGAATATGCACAAAAAGGAATCATGACATTTAATCCGTTGCCATGCCAACAGTATTTAAGATATCAAGAAACCCTTCATAATAAAATGTGCAAATGCCTTGATATTAATCTGTATGTTTTTGAAGCAATTCAGGCGAACATGTCTGTTAAAAGTGACACACTTCCTTCCGCCAGTTGGTGGCGCTACGACCGTGACCCACATTAGTCACATCACAGTGATCAGCCTGCAAGGACAAACATTTGGTTCAATTTTGATGTTTTTAATTTTCAGCACGCAGAAGATATGAGACTTTTCCTTATTCCATTTTTTTTTACGTTATTTTGTCGCTTTGCCATGGCAACACCGTTCAATATATAAAAAAATCCCTTCGCAAAGACATCGTCAATGTCTTGGCATGATGTCGCCCACATTTGGTAGCCTACCTGTACCATTAAATCCCTGGGAGGAGTATTTCAAATTCAAACATGCATTTTTGAAACAATCCAAAATGCCAACTTCCCTTTTAGCAGAGCCTATGACTGTCAGCACGAAAGTTGTCCGGCTTGATGAGATCTGTGTACAAAGTTTGGTGACTGAACCTCAAAAGGGATGTGGTAGATAGCCCCCCGAACATGCCCATGTTCTAGGTGGTGCCGAAGAGCCCCTTATAAACACATTCACGTTGCTAAGAGGCGCGTATTTTGTTACAAAGTCCTTCTTGAAAGCGTTGGATTTTTATCCAAGAGAAATTCACCTAATCCACAATACTTATAATTTATGATTAACCACATGCTATTTCAAACTAGTCTAGTACTAACAGCTTAAGATGGTAGCTGTGTTTTGGAACATGGTAGCTGGTCCAAACTGGTAGAAGCTTATTTTACATGCTCAAGATGATATTTTGAGTAGCCAACAAAATTTTTTTCTGCAAGTGCAAGATGAATTTTGAGCGTACAAAAACATTTCGGCATGTGCAAGATGATATTTTGAGTGCACAAAAAGTTATTTTGCACGCGCAAGATGATATTTTGAGTGAAAAAACTGTTCGGCAAGCGCAAGATATTCTGAGCGCAACACAGTTTACTTTGCACCCGCTTGAACTCAGCATTGTAAAGCAATGCATCTTCTTGCAAAGATAAATTCATTTTGAGCAAACAAAAATTTTGTGCTTAAATATATGTTATTTGAATGTGAATTTGCTCAGAATTCTTAAATTTCGCTTTCTCATACACTCTACACAATTCTACGTGCACACAATTATAGTTTGAGAGCACAAAAATATTTCTGTGGGTGCAAGATGATATTTTGAGCATGCAAAAATTTTATGCGCTCAAAATATCATTTTGTGCGGGCAGAATTGTGGCACAAGCATAACTCCATAGGTCGACCAGCTACCATGTTCCAAAAACCAGCTTGACCACCTTGAGCTGGTATGAAAAACTGGCAGCTGATCTAAGTTGGTCTCCCAGCTTGGACCAGCTAATAACCAGCTTGGACCAGCTCATGACCAGCTAGCTGTTTAAACAGAGATTATAATTTCGGCGTGCAAAGCAGAGCTGAACAGAAGGAACCACCCTAAAGCAACGTGATCCAAAAATCTCATATCGAGCTCCCGCATTCCCACTGTATGGAAGCCCTGAACCACAAGGTGGAAGAAAAAAAAACGGTGGAAAAAAAGGGTCTCCGTTCCTTCCTGAGCCTGTCTTACTTTTTTTTTCTCTCTTCAAACATTTTTTCTGTTCAAAAAATTATATATTTTTTCTCTTCAAAAATAGTTTTTTCTCTCTTCAAAAAAAGAAATGCGGTACCAACCTTGGCCACCAGGTGCCGGAAAATGTGCTAATGTGATACGATTATATTTAAAAACGTAGGTTCTTAAAAGTGTCTTTCAATCTCTGAAAGTATCTCCTGTTATATCTCCATTGCAGTCGTCCGGTTGAACGTGCGTTTAGTCTATTGACTCATGCATTAACATTACCATGAACCCATGGACGTAACTACCATTGAGGACACCGAGGTCATGTCCTCAGTATTTTTTTCTTGAAGTGTCATTTCATTGGTTGCATCAACGGAAAGTCACGTGACACGTACTTGCAGATACCGCTGACATGTCAAAACGAATATAGTCAGCTGTAGCGGAGTGTTCCCTAAACCAATTATAGAACACAACGCAGTGTCTCGCACAG
Source organism: Xyrauchen texanus (assembly GCF_025860055.1). Lineage (NCBI taxonomy): Eukaryota > Metazoa > Chordata > Actinopteri > Cypriniformes > Catostomidae > Xyrauchen > Xyrauchen texanus. The sequence goes on along the minus strand of NC_068276.1, from coordinate 23,134,324 downwards.
CTCAAATAAACTCTCACATAAACTTCAAATTGAACTTCAAATTGAAGTTTATGTGAGCTGTGCGAGACACTGCGTTGCGTTATCCCAAAAGACTCCTGCAAAGGTGTCATATACTTCTGGCCACAGAAGAATAGTTACTTGTTTTGATAAAGGTGAGACTGAATTACTGAAAGCTAAAGGTATTCTTTATTATTTTATGTATTGTATATATGCATTGCAGTACAGGTGTTGTATCAACAGTTGAGTTAACTGAACTGATAATGGAAATATTTTTCTATCAATTACAGTTAGTGGTGAGAACCCAAGTCCATTTCAGAGGATGCATACACACTAATATAGTATATTATATAATATAATTTAGTGTACACTACAAATGGATCTCCACCGTTCCAGAGGTTGCACAAGAAGCCACAACTACCTATAGGTAGTTGTGGCTTCTTGTGTAAATGTACCGGTTTTGTGCAACCATGAAAGTCTGCACATGACAACAGAGAAAGCATTAAAAGCATAATTACATGTTTGCTGATAGTGCCACCTGGTGGCCAAGGTTATTATTTTTTTCCCCAGGTTGCGGTTCAGGGCTTCCGTTCTACTGCAGACACGCTTGCGGACTGTTATTCGTCTCGCAGCCTTTGCTGAGCAAAGTGAGGCACTACGACCTTTTAAATTCCTGCTAGGCCGCAAGGGCAAATAATCACAATTATATCCTCTATTGCAAATATTTAATATAGCCTAAGTTAAATCCAAGAGCTATTTCGGACTTTTAACATGGGGAAGCTTTCAACATGGACGCTCCTTGCAGTCTTTTCTCTGCTGATAGTGAAAGGTAAGCGCTTCGCCTCTCTTTGTTGAACCCCGTGCCATGCCTTGTGGAAGACCGGCACTTTATTTAAGCATTTCTAAAATGCATTTTTTTTAAAACCACAATTTGCTCTTTTAAGGTAAGTTTGAAAGCACAACACACAAGAATTAGACGCTCGAGTTGCGTTGTAAGAACACAGTCTCGATCATCTGTCTGGGTCTTGCCATTGCCACTAACCTTTGCATTGCATGTTGAAACTCAACAAATGATCACTCACTCGGATACCTTGATGATATTCATCCATAAACAAGAGCGTAAGGAATATTGATGATGATAAGAATATTACCTTTCGCATTGGAATATTAACAAGTGTATCGCTAATATGAATGTAAATTATTATTTTGTATTGTTGCACAGAGATGTATTAATTTAAGTTATTACTATACCTTTGGACAGAAATATTTAAATATAGACAAGTGAGGTTATTTAGGTGATTTCATCAATATTTCATGACTGAATAGCAGTCTTTGTTTATGAATATATGAATAAAGTACCATAATTTCTAACATTTGACTTGTTTGTGTGTGCCCACATTGATATAATAGCCGTTTTAATGCTTCATTTTTATTTTTTTCAAGCAATAATTATATCATATTTTATTTATATAATCATATTGAATTTCGGGGCATGAACTAAATATAATACTGATGCACTGTCTGAACTGAAAATATATTCGGTGAACAATGTGATTTTAAAATAGTCCCCAGTTCGGCTGACCACAGAACAGGTACATCAGGGAGGTTGGAATCAGAGCGCATGCGTACAAGAAGGCACAATGCGTCCAGGTACAGCAATGAGGCTGGAATTTTTTGGATACTGCGGAAGATAGGGAGATACCATCGTTTTATGTCAGGAGGTGTCTCTCTGAAAAAGATGAGTTGCTAATGTATGTCAAAGCTGGCAAAAACCAGGTAGGCTTATGCACCAGGACATTTCTTGTTGAAAGAAATTAAATCATGTGCTGTGAAATACTCATTTGAATAGTGTTTAAAACCACAGAACGTGTGAACCCCACCCTTTATTTTGTAAAGGACCCCTTATCTGAAGCCACCACTGAACTGACAATTTTAGAAAGCCAGTGTGAAGATCAAGCTGCTGTTCTGGCAGAAGTTCCCTCCTCATTACCCTTTCAGCCACACCCTCTGATGTATATGTAATCAGATACGTGATAACACACTCCTACCTGAGAACACATTGTTTACGCATGAGAGGATAGTTACCACTGTTTTCGGTTAATGTATATAGTAACTACAATATGTATGTCAGTCATGTATGAATGCCATACCATCTGAATAACAGATGCATCATTAAACATTAAATCCAATAATAATATTGTAGCTACGGTATGGTATAAAAAACACAGGCATTTGTTGTGAATGGGAAAAGCATGTATCAGAATGAGTGCTGCCACATGACATATTGATCATATAACAGGCTGGCCAGTGCTGAGCTGGCCTTGGCACGGCTGCCTGAGGGCCAGCTGTGGCTTTTAGTCTCATTGGTAAAGCGGGTGTGCAATGAGACAACATATAACCGCACAACAGAGCTGCTTAGTAATCAAATAGGAAAAGAAAGGCAGAGGGATAGACAGATAAAGAAATAAAGAAGGATAAGACTGACCTGAATGGATTTGTTGCACTACATTATCAGTGGCCCAGGGCTAAAAATAAATGCTGGACATTGAGCAAGATAAACACTTGTTATTACAAAACAAAACCAAGAGAAAAATGCAATGCACAGACTAATCTTATCAATTTGTGCAATACAATAATCTAAATAGCAATATACTGTAAATGTCTATTTTATAGTGTGTTCTCAACCCTTTTTTTTTATTTGTCAAAATGAGACACAGGGAAAAAACTTTACAGAAACGTCTTTATTGTTTTGCACGTAAATACAAAAGATTCTTTGTCCCTTTGTGCTTCATGAATGCACTGCTGAGCTGTCATTTTTATGTCTTTGTTAAAATCCAGGAATGCAGCTGCACAACTGTGGAATTTGTATCATAAAGAGTCTTTGGTAAAGCTGGGCATCAGAACCAGGATTATTATACTGCTATCATCTGACATTTATTGTGCCTCATAATGGCTAAATTTATGATAAAATAAGATAATTAAATTGCAGTGATCTGCTTGAAGTATGCATATTGTCATACGTTTATACGTTTTTTTTATATCCGGATGTGTTTAGGTATGATTTACATAAATACATGCTTGCTCATGATGTGATGAAACATTTATGTTTATGTTTCATATCTTGTTGTGTGCGTTACAGGCATCAGTGAGGATTTTAACTTGGCAGATGCGTTTGATGACGACCTACCCTCATGTAAGTACGACAGAGAGTCTGTCTCTCCGTCACGTCTTTGCATCAGAAAGAATGTATTTTGTAGATTAATTTATTTAACATACTACATACTCATACTACAGCTACCCCAGCACCTAAAGTGGATCCAGCAGGTGGTGCAGGAGCAGCAGGTGAGGATAATCATTGATTTGTAGCTAATTAATAACTCCATTATTGGCATTAAATGGCCTTATTTTTGGCCTACAAATTATTATTATTACAATTATTAATGGCCTACATAATTGAATGATGTGATCATTCATCGTCTCTTATGACTCAATAACAATTCATGAAAATTAAACCGATTTAATTTAAATGATTATATATATATATATAAGTATTTATTTTGTTTTGTTTTTTAAATAGTGAAACCTACTAAGCTTCCTGTGCAGACCACAACCAAGAACCCAGTAAAGCCCAAGCCCAAACAAACAGGTAAAAGATGCATCCATTGTTCCTGCTTCAGATGATCCTATAGAAAATGTCCCTTCTAACCTCCCTAAATAAACACTGGAACCATTGGGATCTTAAAATGTGGAACCAAAAAATCCTCATGCCCTTAGAATAAGTCCCTGGGGGCAGGCTTCTGAGAGCTAAAATGTACCGGTTTTGTGCAATGCATTATGAAGAGTAAAAGGACCATCCAGTTTGATGGATAGGATCTCACTGATAGAAAGTGTTTTATGAAGAGAAAGGGTTTGTTTTGGTCTGGTGTACTATGCAACCGTATATACAAATGTTATATGGCATAGAAGGCCACAATAAAATTAATTATTCTTGTGTAATGACATTAGAGTTATGTCTAAGAATTTGTATGGTGTTGGTAATAAAGTCATGTCAGAGTCCAAACAGTATTTATATGTGACAAAATTTAAAATGGTATAGTCGAAAAAGAACACTGATTGATGGTGTCTAATGAGTCTTGGTCCTAGGTTTCGATACCCAGCACCCTCTGTGTTGGCCACATATATATATTTGTGTATATATGTGAACCTTTTACTAACATGTTGACCTCCACTAACAGAAGAGATATCCACTGATTTCTTTGAGCCCACCGTTCGCCCGGGCCTGTTGCCCCAAACAACCGCTAAACATCTCCAAACCTCTGTTTCCTCTCGGAAAGTCCAGCCTGGTGTGTACCATACTGTCAGTTACCCTGTAGAAACCGTTCATCATTTTACGTTCACATGTGTTGTTTTAAAGATGTATATTCAAAGCAGAATGTGATTAACAGCAAAAAAGGCCAAAAATAACAGTATTTGGTTTAAGATAGTTATTATCTCTTCTGGCCATTAATTTTAGTAATCAGAGCATTTTGCATCATTTATTATGCTTTGAATGTAACATGTTAAAAGGTCTAAGCCATTCTCTGTTCATTCCTCTTAGAAGAAATGCACCCTGTTTTACAACTGATATTCCATTATTAAATGTTGTTTGTGTTTTACATTTACAGATAAAAAATACATAAATAAATAACAATGTCTGTCTTGAGGTGCTTACTCAAAACCCACTGTTGATCTGATCCGTGGCTGCACCGACAGCTAGTTAGGCAGGCTAAGCTCCAAAAAGAAAAAGCAGAGAGAGGGAAAGTTAAACCTTGAAAAGAATGTGCACCCCCCTTCCGACTTCTTGTGCTCAGAACCACTGCCCTAAATAATTGACTGATTTTGTACATTGAAGCCCTCCAAACCCAGAAACCCAAAGACCAATTAAAAAACATTGTTGACACAAAAAGTTGTTGGATAGCCTCAATGGCACATACATTGATGAAGGGTGCAAAAGTATATTTGTTTTTACAATATGCCTAAAATTGGCCACTGCGTTAGGGACTTCTAGCCAATCACATCACAAGCATTCCCATGGTTGCTCCTGTGCGCCCATGGGAATCAATTTTATCCCACTATCAAATTATATTACAATTTGTATTTGTCATCATTCAAAGTCTTGTCTTGTGTTCCATCTTCACTGCATAAATTACAAAGGAGTTAAAAAATTTAATTTGGGGGGGGGCTGTGTAACTCGGTGAGTAAAGATGCTGACTACCACCCCTGGAGTCGCGAGTTTGAATCCAGGGCGAATCCAGTGACTCCAGCCAGGTCTCCTAAGCAACCAAATTGGCCCGGTTACTAGGGAGGGTAGAGTCACATGGGGTAACATCCTAGTGGTCGCTATAATGTGGTTTTTGCTTTTGGTGGGTGTGTGGCAAGTTGAGCGTGTTACCGCGGAGTATAGCGTAAAGCCTCCACACGCGCTATGTCTCTGTGGTAACGCGCTCAACAAGCCACGTGATAAGATGCGCGGATTGATGGTCTCAGACGCGGAGGCAGTTGAGATTCGTCCTCCGCCACCCAGACTGAGGCATGTCACTCCACTACCATGAGGACTTAGAGTGCATTGGGAATTGGTCATTCCAAATTGGGGAGAAAAGGGGATAAATAAATAAACAGTTAATTAGTTTTAAAACATCTACCACATTATGTTACTCAGAAACATCTGTGTATTTCATTGGCACTTAGCTGTAGTAACATTTCTGTGAACACTGTTCATGTTTCATTTGTTATGTATGGTGACAACCTATTTTGCCTGATAGGTTTGGAGGACTTTAATCTTGAAGATGCCCTGGACCCCGACAACGACATCAGAGGAAATGGCAAAAACTCTGGCAAAAGCGGTAGGTGTTTTTCTTTCTTTGTTTTTGTTAACTTTCTCTAGAAATTTGATTTAGTTAGCCACCTTTGATAACACTGATGTAATGATAGTTCTCAGGTTTGTTTGCATGCTAATGTGCCTCAGATTAAAATAGTGCTAAAGATAGTACCAGCCTATTTCGTGTCACGTTGAGGAAAGGTTTAGGCTAAAATAAACTGTTTCATCAGATAAGACTTAAGCATTTTGAAGAGAAATGGAAATATGTTCTCAGTTCCCCTCTTATAGCTATGATTTACATAAAAGGAAATAGAAAGGGACAGAAGAAACAGTAAGCAGTACATAGAGCAGTAAGCCAAATAGTTTTTTCTTTTAATTTACTGCACTTTAGATTCAATACATTTATCTCACAGACAAAAGTATTGAGGTATGATTTTGGGGTATGGCAAACAAATGTAATTTTTTTTAGAAGACATAAAGCTCAGTTTATGATAGTTACTGTTTCCAACTCTGTAAAAAGTGGCACAATTGTTACCTTAAAGGTCTATTTCTACTTAATCTAACCCTTAAAATTCATTTTTTTTGTTTTTTGGGTGTAACCTAATGAATTCAGGTTGGTTCAGTGTTAAATGTAATATTATTGTCTTGAATGAAACCACCAAATTTTAGGTTAACTTTCTTTAGTGTATTTGAGCCTCAAAATAATTTGAAAATCAATAGCTAATTTACATATTATCCACTCCCATTTCTCTAAATTACCATTTAATCTCAAATCTCACGAGAAGTCTGGCTGATGAACATTAATTACAGAAAAAGAGTGTAATTTCACTCTGGGTCACTCAAAATATTGCAAGTCAGCATGGATTAACCCAAGCTATCCAGGCTTGATAGCATCTCCTGTCCCTGCCAGATAAAGGCATCGGAGGTGGAGGCCGTGATGACGGCAGACCCAACAGCAGAGGTGGAACTGGTGGTAAGAAAATAAGCACCTCATTTTGGGTGAAGTTGCTTGGGATATACTGTATCTCCTACCAATCTCTTCCTCTCTTTATCTTCTTGGCTGAAGGAATCCCCCTTTGCACCCCTAAATCAAAACCTCATCATTAACAAAATCTAATTGACTGTCTGGATCATCATTGTGCTTTAAGGAATTGTATTAACCCAGTGACCAACATGGCTCCTGATTTCTTGCACCTTAACAGCAAACCCTGCATGGACTCTGGGTTTAAGTATCCACCATGGTGGTTTTCGGTCTGGATCCTATCAGCAGCTCACTATTCTGTTTCTTGCAGTTTTGGGATCCTGGGCTTTTCCTCCTACTTTGGGATCACAAAAGCTAATAGGATTAGTAGACCCAATATTAACACATGTATGTGTACTTATTTTATTGATCGTAGGCTAATGGCCTTTTCTAACTTCTCAGGTGGTGAGTTCACAGACAATGACCTTGTGGATGTGGGCAATGATGACACCTACAAACCAGACAAAGGCAAAGGTGACTCTTAATTTAACTTAACTGAAAAAAAAAACGTTTTCCCCACAAAAATGGTGATTGGCATACTGCAGGTGTGTCATTTCAATGTTCATATTTCTATAGGTGGACGAGCAACTGGAGGTAGTGAATTGGATCCTGCTGATGAAAATAATGATGGTATGAAATACAGTAGCTAACAATTTAGCTGTAAGGAGTCCAACACACTACTACAAATCCACATTCTCTTTTAAACCAATCAAACATTTTATTGCAGCCCATTTCTAAATATTCATTGTAGACACTATGGCTGAGACTGGTACCATTGCTGGCATTGTGAGTGCTGTTGCTATGACTTTGGTCGGTGCAGTGAGCAGCTACATCTCCTACCAGAAGAAGAAGTTTTGCTTCAGCATACAGCGTAAGGGCAACTAGTTTTATTCTTAAAAGTACCGTGTCTCTTATATTTTTCCATTGTTTCATAATCATCTCACATGTTTTATCTTACACAGAGAGTCTGAATGCAGATATGGTGAAGGCAGATGCTCCAGATGCTGTAGTAGCACAGGAGCCACAAGGTAGTGACCCCCTATTTATGTTTTTGTGTCTATGTATTTTTATTGATTTTTCAAATTTCAGGACAAGGCTTTTAGAAGCATTTCAATAAAAATAAAAAATATAAAAAAATCCCAGTTTGCATTTTCAACATCTTAGGAAAAGATACACAGTACTTTTGACAAATGTTTAAAATGATGTACGCTCACAGGAGTTAAAAAATATAACTCCTGTGAGTGTACATCATTTTAAACATTTGTCAAAAGTACTGTCTATTTCTTAAGATGTAAAACTCCTAAACAAATTATGGGCAAATGTACTGTACAGTTGCAACACTTTTGCACATGGTATTGCGGTGCATAAACCTGTGACTTATTTGCAAAACCACCCAGCAATCTAGTTTATGCGGGTGCATTCTTCACTGAAATAGTGCTGCAACTTGCTGCATCATTATTTAAATTAAATCAATGTGATTCCTTTCCACACAAACACGCCTCCTTTCTATGTAATTTAGGCTTGTGATAGATTGTGATTTATGTATAAAACATTGTACATCGCACTATTACTGGCAGATGAAAAGAATACAAAAAAGAAAATATAATAATCATATATAATTAAACCTACATTTCCCTCTCCACAGCCCCTCCCAGAGAGTCCCCCAAAAACACTAAATAATAAATACCCATTTCCTATCAAATGAATCTCAAGGCCTCAGCCTTCTGCTTGACATCTCCTCAAAAGCTGCCACCCTCCCCATCTCTGAATACCACTCCTGGAATGAAGGAGCCCCATCTAACTTCAATCCCCTTAAAATAATCTGCCTGCCAATCATAATACTAGTCAGGACACAATTTTTTATGTGTTTGTCCCCCAAATTTATGACCGCTCCATCACCCAGAATACAGTATCTGGGGCAAAACAAAATTTGAGTGCCCAAAACGTCTGTAGAGTGAGGAGGGTGGGGCCGGTCTGGAACAGCGCACACCCAGTCCCCAATCAGCCTGATGGTGGCGCGCGAGGGATAAAGGCGGCCGAGAACCGGTTTAACAATATAAATAATATTTAATTAAATAAAAAGACACACACAAACACATAGAGGGCAGCTGCCTGCAAACACATTACAGCAGCATGTAATTCTCTCTCTCTTGAACTGTCGTCCTCGGCCACCTTTATCCCTTGCGTGCCCCCATCAGGCTGATTGAGGACTGAGCGTGCACTGTTCCAGCCCGGCCCCACCCTCCTCCGTTCTACAATGCCACATATGAAACTCTGAACCTTCAACCAAATCTCTTGGATCTTAACACACCCCCAAAAAACTTGGGTTGTGTCTCCATCTTCTGATTGGCATCGCCAGTAGGTGGGTGTGTCTTTAAGCCTATACAGTCTAGAGGGGGTCCAATAGAATCTATGTAATATCTTGAATTGCATAAAGCACTTCCTTGCATCTCTAGATGCAGACTTGACGAATCCTAGCCCACACTCCCTCCTCTAATACCAAGTTTAAATCTCTCTCCCATAATCTCTTGAGAGAAGTTGAAGTTCTGCCCCCAGACTCTGAATTAACAGGGAGTAATACCCTGATGCCTCATGACCTCTCCCAGAGTATCTGCCACTTTAGGGGGGTGTAAACTACTCCCAAAAACAATACAGAGCAAATTTTCAAAAGATCTCAACACTCCACTCTCATATAGGTCACAGAATATAATAACCTCCCTCACAATCCACTCTGACCAACAGAAAGGGGACTTTTTAATCCATAATTTAGGGTTCAGCTATATATTTGGCAACATTTTAAAAAATGTCAGAATTAAACTCTCTGGACACTTTTGTCCATACCGAGTGCAAATGTAACTTAACCTCTCCGGTTAGTTTGATAGAAAGGCTTTGCGGTGGCAAAATAGGGGTAAGAACTTCCTGTTCAATACAAAACCCGGGAGGGGCTCTCTCAGGTTTAAGCAACCAATGAGCAAAATATCTGAGACCGAATGCGTAATAATAAAACTAAATCTTGGGTGGGCCTAGCCCACCATTGTCAATCAGCCTATCGTCACCTTCCTAAAATAATTGCCTAAGTCATTTTTTGACAAAAATGATTTTTTTGCATAAGTCATCTCCTCATGATGCTGGCCACCTTTGGTAAAATCGCCCACATCCTCAGTTGAACAGATCACGCAATTCTACCTTTTTGAGTGACATTATCAATAAATATCATATATTCAATTATTGGTTCAGTGTTTTGTGTTTTCTGAGAAAAGTGAAAAAATGACTTAGGCAATTATTTTAGGAAGGTGACGCTATGTAACTTACTGAAATGCAATCTGGGATGTTTACTATTCCAAATGAAGGACTTTGCTATATTAACAAATTGCTTGAAATAAGAGAGGAGAACATCTACAACATCTACAGGGGCGAAAATTTCATAAAAATGTTGGGGGGGACAATAAACATTACAATTCTCAAGAGCAATTTTTGAAGGGGACACCAAGGTTTTTTTGTTGTTGCCCCGTTTGCATTTGTATTATTTTATTTCTTAAACAATTATTTTAAGAATATATCATTATATTATTTACAATACACATATTTTAATTATATTTTAGGGGGGGACAACCCTCAGATGGACAACCCTCAGATCCCCCCCCGCGCGATTTCCACCTATGACAGGGAGAGACTATAACAGTCTGGTAGTTTAATTTTGGAATACAATTATTTTAATAACATTAACCTTCCCAATCATCTATAAATGTAATGAAGCCCACCTGCCCACATCGCTCGAAAACCTTTTTATTAAGGATAAAAATGAACTCTGTCTAAATCAGACAAATTAGCTGGGAATAAAATGCCCAAATACTTAATGCCCTGTTTGGGCCACTGGAAGGCCTCTGGATGAAAAGCCATTACTGGGCAGTACACTGTCAGAGCCAAAGCTTCGGATTTAGACCAATTCACTCTGTATCCTGAGAATTAAGAGAAGGAATTAATAATTCTGTGGAGGCAAGGCATAGATCTAGTGGCGTCGGAGATGGATAATAAAATGTCATCTGCGTAAAGCAAAAGCTTATACCACCCCTGGAAAATCTTCCTCCTTTCTTATCATGGCTGCTAATGGTTTCTGGGCAAGACTGAACAATAATGGGGAAAGAGGGTAACCCTGCCGGGTGCCCCTATACAGAGTAAAATAATCTTAAATTAATAATTTTTTTCTTTACCGCCGACACAATTAGATTTGAGTGAATTGCCCTGTTAATTTGGTCCTTAAGTGATCATTTTATGTTTTTATGGCTTGATTACTTCTTTCCATATAGAATGAGAAGCTTTGAATGATAATCTTATAATGTTATTTTCATCCAGTTCAGCAAACTCTTCTCCAGCCCCCAAATGCTGAGCCACCGACAGAGGAAAATGCTGTGTAACTTCATAATCATCCAGGCTGAAGAGGGTGCAGTGCTAAATCTTTCATCTCCCATTCAAATACCACTATATATCCCCTCACATCTGAAGCACATCACCTTTTTTTTTTTTGAAGCACCAATGTCACTATTTAAATCAAGCTTAAACTTTGTGTTTTTTTTTCCCCAACTATTCATGTGCAGCAATGCTACTAGGCCTGTTTGCAATAAAATTGCTATGAAATGGAAAACACTTAAAAATGTATTTTAGCATGGTCTAAAGAGTCTAAAGGTCTCAAATAAAGAGATTTGAGAAATCACACACAATTCTTTTTATAGAATTAGTATGGGACCCCATACTATCAGTCCCACACTATACTACGCTAAAGTCTTTTTGTTTACTTACTAAAAATATTGTGTCAAATTAGCTAGTCATTCCTATTATGCACAAATGCATATTTGTTCCTGAACACTCAGATTATTGGTTAATCCAATGTTTACAGAAACAGCTGATTGGATAATCAGAGAAATATGCTTTTATGGGTCAAGACTGTTGTTACCAAGAAAGGCTTAACAAATTGGTTGCTTGTGGAATACATGTCATTTGCAATTGAAATGCTTGTAATTTCTGAAGGATTTGTCCTCTGTTTTATGTTCACACTTTTAACATTTTGGAAGGTTTTTTTTTGTTGTAATGTTACATGATCTGTATATATTTGCCTTGCTTTCACAGAGAAATGTGAAAAGATTGTTACACATATATGCAGGTTTTTGTGTCTTGGCAAACTTTTTACTGGAGTTACTTTTTGACAGAGAGAGAGAGAGAGAGAGAGAGAAAATGCGACTGGAGTCCAAAACTAACCAACGGCTGCTTACCGTCTAATTTGCTATATAAATGAAACAATGATTCAAATGAAGTATAACTGTGAAGGTGTGGTTTTGTTGATGAAGAAATCGTGTTGACTGTTTTTGTGTGTATTAGCTGGATGTCAGTGATTGAAAATCCTTCTTTTAAGGGATAGGTGGATTTAGTGTGATAAGAAGGCCTAGAAACATTAGCGTGAAGTAAGTCACGGGTGGAAATAAATCAAGTTGTGTTTTCATGTTAGCACAATAATTAAGCAGTGTAGTAACTCTTGTATATCTGACTGATTGCCTTTTTGGGATTTTAAGGGATTGACGTGCTTGTATATTGTGTACCGCTCCGAAGTTTGAACTGAAACCGTCGTATCAGTGTATCCCTATTTACACTTGTAGCAGAAAATGTACATAAATGTTTGTGCCCCCCCCCCCCCTTGAATTACACGGCGTAGTAATTGTCCTAGTCTAGTGTTTGTATTGTTTGTAGCATGTTTGTGCTTTAGCTTTCAATACTTTTTAGAGCCCTTGTAGACCTGTTGCACCCTGTTTAGTTTTGCTATTGCCTTAACGAATCCCTGGCTGCATTCCCACTTGTCTGTTATGGATGATTTGTCCGCTCCACTTGCCTTCATGCAAGGGTACGGCCTTTGAGCAAGACCAGGCCCTTTATTTCTTCTGATTTGGAAGGTCACCATCTAGAATTGTCAAGAGAATAAGCAAGTAGAGTTTAGCAGCTCAGTCCTTGCCATTTTATCCCCCACTTGATGCTCCAGACTTTCCTGTAGCTGTTGTTTTTCACTGTGAATTCAGGTGCACCTTTATTACCCCCCAGCCCTTGCCAATGGTGCTTTCCTTCCGATGCCTTACCACGCTAACATTAGGGAAGACACGCTACCCTACTAACCTACAAAAGGAAACACTTACACTCGCATCCGTTGAAGGGCTCATTTAAATGTGTGCAAACTAGATGGAACAATCAGTTTCATTTTAACACAGGACAACAGTTTGAACAGATCCAAAATATTGTTCTCTCACATACCCAAAATTAACTATAGTTACAGAAGTAGATGATACTAATGTCTGAAACATAATGGCACAATATTTGAATGTTGGCCACCTCTACACATGACAATGTGTCCTAACAAGGCTTTTGTACCTCATCTATGGTGAAAACGAACAGAATGTTAGCTGAATGTAACTCTTTTTTACTCTTATGATTTTGTTTGATAGGCTACAAGAACAATGTAGCTTTATTGGTGCTACACTTGTCAGAAATTAGAACACCAAATATGAAACATGTAGGTGATGGTTTTGCCTTTTTGCGTGTTCTTCAGCTTTGGTGTTGATCAAGTGATCCATTGGGAAAAGCAATGAATGTGTAAATCAGACTTCACCATTAGAGAAGTAAAAGATACAAAGGTTTTTGTAAAGACAAATGTGTAAATTCACAAGTGTATTGAGCATTTTTAACAACTCCTATCACTTATTTGTTTTGAAAAAACAAACAAAAAAACATTTATTAGAACTGCTTCCAAATATGTTGCTTAGATGCATGATCTGACTGTTAAAACCTCCCTGATTCTTTCCATTGACCATATTAGTAGTATACCAGCAGTTCATATAGTGGAGGTTGTATTTGTAAGGATCTTCAGGCTCTCTGGAATTGTTCGGCCAGTAGTTGCAATTTTGTCAAAACAAGGGTGTACACGCAGAGCTGTACATACATGCATGTTTTGGATTTTAGCTGTAGATATTAAAGGTTTTTCTTGTGTACTGGGTTTATTTATGAACTTGTGAAATGTGTTATTGGGCGATACATTTTTGGAAGTGTTTTGGATTTGCACTGCCAGTTTAGTTCATGTATCATGTTACTGCCACATATGAGATTGTAATGCTGTCATTGTTGTAGTTACAATCTTAGGTCTGCCGTTTATTGCATAAATATAAATTTGGCTTTAACTGTACCTCAAAGAGATATTGACCCTCTGCGTAAAATCTCACTGCTTTCTTTAGTGCCTGCGCACTCAAATACAGAATGTAACGAAGACACACAATCACATGTTTAATCTGGCAGTCCTTTTCTACATGTTAAATTTATCATTTCTAAATGTATTCAAATGTGTTCTCAAATTTCACTTTGTAACTTACTGGCTATACCTGGCAGTAACAGATCACCATAAAGAAACCCAATAATAAACAGTGAATCTAGTCTTTGATTAATTTATTTCTCTTCAAGTATGTCAGTCTGACATAGAATTTTTGTGTATATTGAAAAATAAAAAGGGGTAACAAAAAACATCAAGGAGGAAAACAAGACATTTTTTAAAGGTGCGTTTTAAAGATTACGAGTAAACAGGTTTTTGAAACAATAATTGGCATATTCTTCAGGTGCAGACCCTGAGCTGTTCCACTGATCTGAATTGTTCCCCACACTATATAATTACATAACAATAAGGGGAGGTACAAATGTTGGCAACCTTTAAATGAAGATAAAGGCTTCTATTGAAGAGAACATAATATATAATATGGGAAACAAAACTGTGAAACTTTCAATTAATACTGTATATTATCAATAATATATATATATATATATATATATATATATATATATATATATACACACTGTATATACTTTACCAATTTTATATAATATAATCATCTGATGGTCCCTATTTTACGTTCAGCGGTGTAAACATACATTTCAGTAGTACAGGGTAAAGTGTGTATGTAAACATTACCTACACTACAGGCTGCACTCACTGGTATTTTATGCACGTGATTCTACTTTCCCACTAACAAGTGCTTGTGAGAGGAAAATAAAATATGTGGTTCCAAAACGGCAGTATCACAACTTTTCTCCGCCTTCAACACTATCAAGAACCCATTCTCCATATAACTAATGTAAAACAACTATCCTACCAACCTAAAAGGCCTGACACATAATCCAAGTTCAACAAGAAATGTTTTGTACAATTTATTAAAGAGCTAAAACCGAGGTGAAATTTGACTAGGTTGTACTGTTATTGGCACAGAGGCAGGCTATGCTGAGGAAAAATAGAAACTATTAAACAGTAAAACAATAGCAAAAGGACACATTTGTTGGGGACTATAAATGTGTTTTAAAAAAGACAATTACTTCAGCAACATACCAATAAATTATTTAAATTTGAGCATATTTACAAGTCAAACATTGGAAATTAAACATGTAAGTTAAAATACTTGGCTATTTTTCACAACCTGTATTATTGAATCTACGATCAAAAGCTTTTCAATTCATTTTGGGTGTTCATGCAGTGAATTCAAGCTTTCTCCTGAGTGTGTAGTAAACGCTGGGCCTCTGTACATTCAAACCCAAAGCATTTTCCAGTGAGTATAAATGACAAACAGATAAGTTTAATGTAACCAACAGATTATTTCTACACAACCTGTTGTGGATGACTTCTCTCATCTGTGACTGAGTTTCCGCATGCTTTTTAAACACTGGTGTGTAGGGGTGTACTACCATGTGAGGGAGAGTATGCGTGCTCTGAAGAAGAGGAGATAGAGCGCGATGAAGATACTTCTTTCTGTAACTCCTCTACCTTCCTTTGAAGCTCCGCTCGCAAATACAGCAGCTCCTTCAGGTTCTGGTGAACAGGCATCTATAAAAAAGTCAACACACATTTCAGTTTCCCTCTGAGACATGTCAACAGCTGGGTTTCAATCTACATACTTCTATAAACATTTTGGGATATCGCATAAAATAAGCTGGACAGAAACACCAAGATGTGAATAAAATCTCCAAAATGTGCATAACAAAACATATATGCTTGCTTGAGGTGGATACATTTTTTATTCAATAATAAGAAATGCACATCACATTTCATTTCATAGGAATACAGGAAGTGACCGTTCATAACTGGACTAACCAGCGGACCAATCATTGAATCTGAAATGTTGCTTTGGTCATCCTGAAATAACAGTGTCCTGAAAATCCAAAGCCTGCAAAGAGTTTGCAGAGCTAATATGTCCAATACAAACTGTGATGAAGAGCTGAAGTGATTATTTTGTTCTTTTGAACACATGGGATGGAAATGCCGTGTTATTCGCACGTTGTTTTTGCAATGTCATGTTTTTTAATTCTAAACTTGCATGGAAACATAGCTATTGTGTAAAAGCTCAGTCACAGGTTTAACTAGATGCCACATCATCATGTTGATTGTTTACATGCTTGATTGACATGTTAATGTCAAAAACCACATAGAAATGTTGGTTTAGTGACAATATAGATGCTGTTCCTGTTAACTCAACTAATATTTGCTAATGTGTTGACAACATGTTGCACCTGTGGTCTCATACGGGGGTTCCAGCGTACGTAGTATCCAACCCACAGCTCTAAATGCCTGATACTGGCCAGGGGGTACAGCACATGGTTTTCATAGTCCACATAGAAGGGATTGGTGAAGTCCTCAGGCTGGCTATTGATGTAGGACCACAAAGACACTGTCTTACTGTTCACTTCCTAAAGGAAGGAAGGAAGGGAAGAAAGAATGAGAATTTAATTGTAACACTACAGCAAGGTTCCATTTGTTAACATTAGTTAATGCATTAAGTATCGTGAGCAAACAATTAACAATATATTTTTTTACAGCATTTATTATTCTTGTTAGTTTATAAAAATGGAAATGTTTATAGATAGATCTTGTTAGTTCATAGTGCATTAACTATTGTTACAAATACAACTTTTGATTTTGACATACTAATTCATTTTTAAATTCACTAAGATGAATAAATGCTTAATAAGTATTGTTCATTGTTAGTTCATGTTACCTAATGTTAATAAATGGAACTTTATTGTAAAGTATTATAATTGAATTAATAAAACTCTCTGGGGTTTTTGTCCTCCCCTCAGAATGAAACAATAGTGCATGCCTTTTCTACTCTCTCCTGTTCACTGTTGTAAAGGAATGTTCCAAACAGGCAGCTGTAGAGGTGGTCCAGGATGGTGATGAGGAAGAGCTCATTAAATTCAAAGGCAGTAGGGAACTGAGAAGACAATAAAAAGCCACAGTGAGACACCCAATAGTTCACCATTACAATGTTAATTTGTGTAAGAATTAGGTGAACTGATAAATAACACATGCAACTTAACTGAGAACACTGAATGATGTCATAAATATAATATCGGATGAGTAAGTAGACATTATGATAATAAGTGTACTGCTAAGATAACTTCAGATTCACTGACAGCTCACCTGTCTCATTATTTGCCAAACACAGTCAATAAACTGCACAAATAGAGGGGAGCGCTCAGAGTTCGCATGATTTTCGTCTCCATGACCAACACGCTGTGAAAGAGAAAGACGGGAGTTACTAAATATATACGTACTCTAATATTTCTGCATAATTAAGGACCAAAGATTCTCTGACATGAAGTCTTTTCTCAGGTCACTAAACTGTTTGCCAGTGGATGAACACAGACTTGGGTTGGACATTATAAGCAAAAAAAAAAAAAAAAAAAAAAAATATATATATATATATATATATATATCACAATATATTGTTTTTAACAGAGTAAAACCCCTGAAACTAACTACTGAAAAAAATGATGTACTGTCATTTTGTCTTAAAACAATGTCTTAAATACAGCTACATACTTCAGTATATATCACACATTTAAATTTAGATTTTTCTTTTCAATTGCCATGTACACTGAAACAAATGTCAAACAATGTCAAATGCAATAATAAATACATATGAAAACAATACCTTAACAATTTTATCTTCTCAGCATTGTTTTATCACTATTTTTAGTTGAACATAATAAGCATTTGGCTTGATTCTGAAGTAAAACTCACTATTATAAAATGTATGGCCCAATTTCACATTTTAAATGCCTTCCATGGCATACTTGTGCATTTGTACCTAGACATTGCTAGGTACAAATGCACTGTTATTCCAGATATTATTTAATAATTCCTCAATTCGACTGCTTCTCTCTCAATGGTTGTAGGCGACACAATAAGGGGAATCAATTCAACACGCAGAAATAGGGTAAGCGGTTCTATATCTGTTTTGCACTACAGTGTCCGAAACAACACTGTATTTTACCATCAGTATTGGATATTCAAAGATATTAATCATTTTTTTCCGTTTTTAACAGTATTTTAACCAGTACTCTGCCCATTTTTAACACAGACACAGTTTTAATGTCTGAGCCGAGCCCTGCACCTGGCTGAACCTTTTTTTTTTTTAATATGCAAACTATACACAAGTTCCCATTCTCTATCACAAAAGATGCGTCCAAAACCGCACACTTATGCACTATTCTACACCATTTTGTAGTGCGAGTAGTATCTAAACACTGAAAATGCAGCAAAAGAAGTGTACTATTGCATGTGTTTGAAACGTAATTTCCATCAGCTGTTAAATGGCAAACGCTTCAATGCAATAAAAAAAGCTACGTGTTTCATTTGGAACAATACTACACTTTGAAAAATCATACACTACATGGCTGAGTGCATAGTGTATTTTGTAAGCGCATAGTGTATAGTGTGTTGTTCGGGATACAGCTATAGTCTTTGTTCCTAACCGCAGCAAACTTGTGTCCGAAGCTGATCCATTCCTTCTCCAGCAGCACCTGGAAGCCCCTGAGAGTTCTGTAGTAGGAGTCCAGCATCAGCATGGATAGAGAGGTGAGCTGAGCTGTGCGGTCCCAGCCGTCACTGCAGTGCACCACCACTGAGCTCTTACTGGACTCCACCTTATCTGCAATCCGTACTGCACCCGCTAGCAAAAGCTACAGACAGACAGACAGACACAGAGAGAGAGAGGGAGAGAGAGAGAGAGAGAGAGAGAGAGAGAGAGAGAGAGAGAGAGAGAGAGAGAGAGAGAGAGAGAGAGAGAGAGAGAGAGAGAGAGACATGGTTCTTTTAAAAACATGTAATCTTCTTACATTCTGAATTAATTAAATGAATGAGTAGAGCCATAGCCACATCACTTTAGAACAGCTGCTGGGGTCAAAGGTCACCCTGTAAAGACTAAACTGTTTCACATTCAATTCCAAATGGTTCCTAACACAGAGGCTGTATTTCAAAGACATTGGGACTTCATTACTACTTCAAACTGCATCAATATTTCTCTTTCAATAAATAACAAAGGGAAAGCAGTCAGCAAAATATTTGGCACTGCTGTCTACAATGGGTTGTGGACCACCAGTAGAGGAGGCATACTGTATGTTGTTATTAGAAACATTAACATGTGCTAAAAGTAACTGTCCCATTAATAAATAATGAGTATAGATTCATGATAGTATATATGGGAAAGACAAGATCATAATATGCAATTTAATAGAAAAAGTCAGAGTGATAACAAGGCAAATTTTAACAGTGGTAAGGGACAATTGCAATACATACACAGTTCATATTATTTGCCCACTTTATCTCAAATAAGATCATATATCAAATTAATAAAAACATTTCTTTATATGTATTAATATTACTGACTAGTTTACACTTATATGGTACTAATTTGTTGAGCTGTTAGGGATAATGTGTGTTTAAAGTGTTGTGTCGTCATTTGATTAATCTGCTTGGTCATCAGTCTTTCACTAAATCATACATTCATGTAGAAATTGAGTGTTTACTTAGAGGTGACTGTGAGGACAGAAATGCCTAAAGATGATTCATAGGACTTAAAATGATGTGTTGTTTACCCTGATGTACTCCAGCCAGTGAGTGGCATCTATGCCTGAATGCCAGTGGTGTTCATCAATGGTGGGGTAAACCACCTCCTTCAGCTTACGCAGAGACTCTCTCATAACATGAATGTTTGGTATCTCCAGGAAATTCAGCTCCATGTTGGGGTAGAAATTCTCATTCTCATAACCTCCATCTTTAGCCTGAAGAGTGAAACAGCAGAAGATTAAATGTAAAGATTCATGGCTTTTACATCCTGACTTAATACACTTCTTTCAGAGGATAGTTGACAGCTCAAAGATCTACATCAGTGCAGGTGGCTACTCAATAATTCAAAACTACTTTTGAAGAAAGCTATGGAACTGCACGTGTGTGTGTGTGTGGGCGGGTTTGGGTGGTTTACAAGGACATTGTAACATAGGTTACAAACTGGTAATCTCAAGGATATTATGCTATAAATGTGGTTCATGAGGATATTTCTAGTGACCCATAATTCAAATCACTTAAACATACTAAATGATGTTTTTTAAAAATGTAAAAGTTTTGGGAGGGTTACGTTTAGGGGATAGAATCTATAGTTCAGTATAAAAATCATTATGTCTATGGAGAGTACTCATAAGGACAGCTGCACCAACATGTGTGTGTGTGTGTGTGTGTGTGTGTGTGACAGATAGAGAGAGGAAAAAGCAAGGAGATAGTGTGGGGTTTAAAAGTCTAAGTACACATTGCAATTATGGGATTCTGGCAAAAAAAACAAGAACAACAAACTTTTGGGATTTTGACAAAATTGAATGAAAGAAATGTAGAATAAATAAATATATGTATTTAAATCCCTGCACTATTTCTAGGTCACTAATGAAAAAAGCTATTTTGTGACATTGATCACATTAATTCCTTTGTTAAAGGGACAATTAAAATTAAAATAAAAATTATCATCATTTACTTACCCTTATGCCATCCCAGATATGTATGACTTTCTTTCTTCTGCAGAACAAAAATGAAGATTTTTAGTAGAATATCTCTGCTCTGTAGGTCCTCATAACGCAAGTGAATGGTGACCAGAACTGTGAAGCTCAAAAATCCACATAAATTGCTCAGTTTCCATCTCATGGCCTTATATGTCGAGCAGACTCCTGAAGAGCTTGTCTAGGAATTTCACCATATCTCTGCCTTCTTCATGCTCAGGAATTCCAACAATCCGTATGTTGTTCCTTTGGCTCCTATTTTAGAAATCTTCCAGTTTGCCCAAAATGCCTTCCAGGTCTTTTTTGGTCACGAGCGGATTAGCGAATAATTCCCTTTCCGATGACTCCAGATAATCGATCCATTTCTTAACATCTGCCACTCTTGAAACCAACAAGAATTTTGTTTCCATCGCCATAATCGATCGACGTATTACAGCGAGATCCTCCAAGTCAGCAATAACTTTCGTCAGCATCACAAACATGTTGGACAATTGACGCTAAATTTCCCCAGCAACGTCATCCAAATCGAGTTCCCGGTCTGCAGGCCCATCAGAGGCTTCAGCATGAGGACGCAAGTGTCTTTTAATGTCTCCAGAGCCTGAAGATTTTGACTTCTTTGCCTCAAAGAGCAAATGTGTAACTGGGTGTATTGAATTTCACCGGATTATAACATGAAAATAATTTAAAAACTAGCAAAGTGCACAGAGCTCACAGTTTACACATCTGCTCCTCACATGGCATCAATTTGCACTCTTGTGCATATCGCCATTTACTGAGCACTATAATTTATAGTTAAAAACGACTTAAATAATTATCTGTTTCACATCCACACCAATCATATCGCTTCTGAAGACATTCATTTAACCACTGGAGTTTTTTTGATTACTTTTATGCTGATTTATGTGCTTTTTGGAGCTTCAAATTTCTGGCCACCATTTACTTGCATTGTATGGACCTACAGAGCTGAAACATTCTTCTAAAAATCTTCATTTGTGTTCTGGAGAAGAAAACAAGGCATACACATATGGGATGGCATGAGGGTGAGTAAATGATGAGATCCTTTTAATTTTGGGGTGAACTGTCCCTTTAACAAAAGAGGGACACACCAAATGCTCAGATATTCAGAAATTTCTTTAAATTATTCAATTCTACAAACAATATTGCAATGAAACGACCCATTTTGCTATATTCCAACATCTTTGTCAATTGAAGTTGGAAATCTTCCCTTAATTACCTTGTGATTATGAGCCACAGTATTCTGCCGAGCATCAAATATAGTGAGTTTATGGGACTGTGCATTGGCATCCATAATGGTCTGTAGGTAGTGCTCATCTTCCTTACACCGGCGGTCTGTTGGGCCCACCATCGGCTGACTACAGCGCACTATAGTGGCCTGGGTTTCTGGGTGGATCCATGAAAGGACCTGAGAGAGAAGAAAAGATGCAGGAGTCCAGGTATGCATGTATTTTACCATCAATACTGGATATTCAAAGATATGAAAAATATTGTAGTAGGCAATTGTTGACAAAATAAATGAATAATTACACTCTCACATTTACACTGAGCTGGATCCAGCTTTGCTGATTCAACCACATATTGAAATATCACGATTCTTTTTCTCATGAAATTGCACTGGTTTTTGTAACAATATTTTTTGTGTGTGCATTCACATCATTTTTACAGTTCAATTAAAAAAAGCAAACTCTGAAACTGGCATTTCTCAGTGTGTTCAGAGCTGCATCTATGAGATACCACACTGATCAAAAGTAAAGCGAACCTCGCGAGAATGATTGAAACAGACTGACTGTGCACATTCACTCTCTCTCGTGTGGATGCTCTCTGGTTTGGTCTTGTGCATTTGGGGCAGATTCAATCGCGATCCAATTATAATATCGCGATGCATAGTAACGCATTGAATCGAGAAACAAGTATTGCTACGTGACTCGTATCGTGAGGTTGTTAGTGATGCCAAACCATAGAGCAGAAGGTGGCCTTCGCATATTCAAATATTAGTTGGAAAAACATGATTTGTAAGGTAAATTTATCTGTTGGCACAAACACACACATTCTCACCTACCGGTATGCGGTGTTTAGCTCTGAAAGAGGCCGCTCGTTTGATCTCGTCATCTTCAATACTTTTTGGGGTGACAAACAAAGCAGGATAGGTGTCACACACTTCATAATTAATGTTACTCTTATTGATGGTCCAGCTCTCATTTGGCAAACCCTGCAGAGATAAACAGAAAGTGAGAGAATATGAGAAAAGGACATAAAATGAAGCAGAATTATGCTGATTTGATGATGTCAGGCAGATAACTCCACTGTATTTCAGCGATGTCTCACCATTCTCTTGTACTCTGCCACTGGATCATAAACCTTCCATCCATCCTCTGGAAACTTTTCTTTGTATTGGAAGGCAAAGAGTGGCTTGGAGAGATAAAGAAACAAATTGATTTGCAGGGCCATGAACCAACTGCACCATAGGAATCAGGAATGACTGACAGGTCCAGTGGCCAATCACAATGACTGGAGGATTCTGAGGATTTCTAAATAACAAACTGACATACCAGGTCATTGGACAGGGGGAAGGCATGCTTGGTCAGCGTCTCCAAAATCTCCAGCTTACTCTGCTCTTCCTTTTTATGGGCAAACCTGGTACTTCTCATATCCTAATGGGACAGATAAAGATTCATTGGCATGCAGTTTATGTTACAATTGTAGATTATGTTACAATCAATGACATGTCTTATCAACTGTCTGCTCCAACTCATATAGACAATTCTGCTGCTTTTGAAGCTGAAATCAGAGAAAGTTTGTCAGACCTTTTTCCTTAACAATAGTATGTCAGTAAAAGCAAATAGATTTATGAAATAGAGTATAATACGAACAAGGGCTCTCTAAAAGATATGTTTAAAGAGATAGTTCACCCAACAATGAATATTCTCTCATTATTTACTCATCCTCTTGCCATCCCAGATGTGTATGACTTTCTTTATTCTGCAGAATACATAGAAGATTTGTAGAAGAATATCTCAGCTCTGTTAGTTCATTCAATGCAAGTGGATGGTGACCAGAACTTTAAAGGCCCAAAAAGCATGTTATGGCAACATAAAAGTAATCCAGTGGTTTAATCAATATCTTCAGAAGCGATACGACATGTGTGGGTGAGAAACAGATCAATATTTAAGTCCTTTTTTACTATCAATCTCCATCTGTCCAGCCTCAACTAGTAGGTGGTGATATACACGAAGAATGTGAAAGTGAAAGAGGAGATTAATAGTTAAAAAAGACTTAAATATTGGTCTGTTTCTGAAGACATGGGATAAACCAGTGGAATCGTATGCATTACTTTTATGCTGCCTTGATGTGCTTTTTGAACCTCCAGAGCTCTGGTCACCATTTACTTCCATTAAATGGATCAACAGAGCTGAAACATTCTTCTAAACAGTTTGTTTGCGTTCAAGAGAAAAATAAAGTAATTTACATCTGGGATGACATGAGGTGAGTAAATGATGAGAGAGTTTTAATATTTTAGGCAAACCATCCCTTTAATGCAATGCCAATAAACATCAAAAGAAAACAGGACCACATCGCCAGCATGCTAGTGGCATCCATGCTATTGATGTAGGCTTCATACTATATGACACAAAGCATCAATTTCTGTCAGGGTGTGACAACTTTTGCTCTTCACAATGCAGTGTGACAAAGCAAGTCAAATATAAAAATGCACTTGAATATGAAGCAGCTAGGACAGCAATTATCACTGTAGACAATCTCTGTGATTAATCATACAATTATACTGAACTATTTTTTTGTGGGTAAATGGAATTTATTGCATTGGTGGACCAGAATGTTGGAGGGTGATGTATCTGACCTTACAGATGATTTCCATGCCATTAGTATTCTCTCCATGGCTCTGTACACTGATAGTCTCTAGCCTGCTGATGGCACCAAGGTTCACATCCAACACAAAAGGAGCATCCTGCAGACAGATGGATGAAATACACTGGTGGCTAAAAGTTTGGAATAATGTACAGATTTGGCTCTTATGGAAAGAAATTGATTCTTTTATTCACCAAAGTGGCATTCAAATGATCACAATGTGTAATCAGGACATTAATAACATGAAAAATTACAATTATAATGTGAAAAAAATGGTCAGAACTTCTTAAACTACTTCAAAGAAAATCCTCCATGTGCAGCAATGACAACTTTGCAGATCCTTGACATTCTAGCTGATCCCACAAAAGCTCAATGGGGTTAAGATCCATAACACCAATTATCTGTTGTCCAATGTCTGTGATTCTTTGCCCCACACTAAACATTTCTTTCTGTATTTCTATTTCAAAAGTGGCTTTTTTCTTTACAATTCTTCCAATAAGGCCTGCACCCCTGATTCTTCTCTTTACTGTTGTACATGAAACTGGTGTTGAGCGGGTAGAATTCAATGAAGCTGTCAGCTGAGGACATGTGAGGCATCTATTTCTCAAACTAGAGTCTCTGATGTACTTATCCTCTTGTTTAGTTGTACATCTGGTGCTGTTTTTTTTACATCAGTAATGTACAGTTATGTACAATTAAAGTACTAATTTCCTTCTGAAACTTTTGGCCGCAAGTGTAAGACTATCAATCATCAACTTCAACTACAAATAGAATTGACTGGTTAAGTAAAACCAAATCTGTCATTGTGTGTACATACAGTGGCCCCAAAATGTACTGGGATGCCTAAGCCTCATTGGATTAAATAACAAAATATCAAAACAAGTGGCATCTGCAAACAAATAAGGCTATAACTTTTCTCAGAGCTAACTTCACTTTTCTGAGCCATTTTTGCAATTACTTTTAACCAACTGGTCCCAAGGTCATTTAGTGGATGTATGTAGTCAGCTTCTCTCAAGTTCACACAGGTGTCCTATTCCAATACACAATTCGTTTATCTGGTGATTACTGTACAGTGCATTGTAATCTTTGCAAATCTTTATAAAATAAAAAATGAAAAAAAAAAAATCACATGTATATAAGTATTCACAGCCGTTGCTCAATACTTTGTTGAAGCACCTTTGGCACCAATTACAGCCTCAAGTCTTTTTGTGTATGATGCTACAAGCTTGGCACACCTATTTTTGGGCAGTTTCTCCCATTCTTCTTAGCAGGACCTCTCAAGCTCCATCAGGTTGGATGGGGAGCGTCGGTGCACAGCCATTTTTAGATCTCTCCAGAGATGTTCAATCGGGTTCAAGTCTGGGCTCTGGCTGGGCTACTCAAGGACAATCACAGAAGTTGTCCCGTAGCCTCTCCTTTGTTATCATGGCTGTGTGCTTAGGATCGTTGTCCTGTTAGAAGATGAACCTTCACCCCAGTCTGAGGTCCAGAGCACTCTGGAGCAGGTTTTCATCAAGGATGTCTCTGTACATTGCTGCATTCATCTTTCCCTCGATCCTGACTAGTCTCTTAGTTCCTGCTGCTGAAAAACATCCCCACAGCATGATGATGCCACCACCATGCTTCACTGTAGGGATGGTATTGGCCAGTGATGAGCGGTGCCTGGTTTCATCCAGACATGACGCTTGCCATTCAGGCCAAAGAGATCAATATTTGTTTAATCAGAAAATATCATTTTGTTTCTCAACATCTGAGAGTCCTTCAGGTGCCTTGTGGGTGAGAAACAGATCAATATTTAAGTCCTTTTTTACTCCAGGTGGGCTGTCATGTGCCTTTTACTGAGGAGTGGCTTCTGTCTGGCCACTCTACCATACAGGCCTGATTGGTGGAGTGCTGCAGAGATGTTTGTTCTTCTGAGAGATTCTCCTCTCTCCACAGAGAAACGCTGGAGCTCTGTCAGAGTGACCGTCTGGTTCTTGGTCACCTCCCTGACTAATGTCCTTCTCTCCCGATCGCTCAGTTTGTCCGGGCGGCCAGCTCTAGGAAGAACTTCTTCCATTTACGGATGATGGAGGCCACTGTGCTCACTGGGACCTTCAGTGCTGCAGAAATGTTTCTGTACCCTTCCCCAGATCTGTGCCTCGATACAATCCTGTCTCAGAGGTCTACAGACAATTCCTTGGACTTCATGGCTTGGCTTGTGCTCTGACATGCACTGTTAACTGTGGGACCTTATATAGACAGGTGTGTGCCTTTCAAAATCATGTCCAATCAACTGAATTTACCACAGGTGGACTCCAATCAAGTTGTAGAAACATCTCAAGGATTATCAGTGGAAACAGGAGCTCAATTTTGAGTGTCATGGCAAAGGCTGTGAATACTTTTGTACATGGGATTTTTGTATTTGTAATAAATTTGCAAAGATTTAAAACAAACTTCTTTCACGTTGTCATTATGGGGTATTGTTTGAAGAATTTTGAGCAAAATAATGAATTTAATAACTTTTGGAATAAGACAGTAACCTAACAAAATGTGGAAAAAGTGAAGCACTGTGAATACTTTCCGGATGCACTGTATATAGGTTGTAAAAAGCCTAATTTTGGTAAATAGCCTACTTGGCTACAGAGCATTGTAACGGAGCCAAGTCTCTGTCATTTCAAAATAAGTGTTCCCGGTGTGTTTCAGGCTTGTTTATAATAAAAATTACCAAGTTATGCACAAAATCTTAATTTTTTCTGTTTTTTCTTGGAATTTTGGTTGAACAATAAACTTCATCTGGGATTTTCTTTCATTTTGGAATGTTGTATCATCCATGCCGATTTTAAAAACTATCGGCCGCTTAATCGGTTATCTGCCTTTTCCACCATCATAGTTATCGGTTTTGGCAAAATCCATGAACGGTCGACCGCTACTTGTAATATCTTTAAACACCACTTGGTTTGTTATTGTGTTATTGTGGCAGGGCGGAGGGCGGGCCCGGGTCGTGATTCCGCACACCCAGCCCCTAATCAGGCTAAAGATTCTAGAAAGGACTTGGAATAAAAAACAAGTTACTGCTCCAGTCGTGAGACACACCCTTTCAAGACTGACAAAGTAGAGTTTGCAGTCTGTGACTGTCAGAGTGCCGGTCACAGCTCCAGTGAAAGGACAGATATACATCACGTCTTTAACTGCGAAAATAGAGAAAACACAAACATCACCCAACTCCACCACACCACAGAATCAAGAAGCGTACAGCAGCACAGACGAGAGTCTGGAATGAACATACACACCAGTGGTTTTGATTGTCTCTCCTGGGACCAGTGGCACTACATCCATAGGCGCTTGCCTTTGCCTACCTCCAAATACTTGCTAAAGAAGAACAAAAGAACAAAACCTTTCAGAACTCACATTCCAGCCATTTTTGAAGACGCAAATATTTTGCTTGAATGAGTATAATAGTGAAGCTGAAATCATGATGTCTACTGTAATAAAAACCTTGTTTACAGCAAGATATTGAGGATTAACAAAGGGCTGGATAGCAGTAAAATGATTGTGAGAGTAAGTAGAAACAGAGAAGCAGAAGAGAAATCTGATGTTAGCAGCAATAAGATGAAAAGAGAAGAGGGAAGTGTTAAAGACAGATAAACTTGCCGGAGTATGAGACAGCAGCTCAGAGTCACTGTCACACTGATAACCGTGCTCTTCACCAGAATCCTGAAACTGAGTGCCGGCCACAGGAGAAACACAGAGACAAAAAGACAGAGGGAAGAGGGGACAGGAAATGATGCAGAAAAGAAAAGTTTAGATGTTTCTGCAGTTTATAAAGAGTTAAAGAAAAAAGATTGTAAAAAAAGAGAGAAAGAGAGAATGCAACAAAGACAGTAGTTGCAACTTTAGGTTTGATAGGTCACATCCTCACACAGAGACAGGAAGTATGATTTGTGGAGGCAGAGTACACACAACCTACACACAACATACAGTCGCTCAGCCAACACTATACAACAAGATCTGAGCTAATGGCTACCTATTAGTTCATAAAAGTGTTTTATGTTTCTGGTTTCTATACAGATCTAGCTCTCTTAGTCTCAGACTCAGCCTTACCCTCAAGTTAGGCCTCCTGGATACCTGCGATCACCGATAGACATCAGATAAAAAGAAGTTACAAACACACAAACACAGATTCATGAACATATCGGCACACACACTTAACACACATTATAGTTATATAACATTTTAAACAACTAAATTAAGAATAAACAACACACACAAAGATTCCTGGCAAAGGTATGATTTAAACAAACGGTTTAAATGAAATGTATTTAAATATACCTAAGTATATAACTAGTTCAAATGAATAGTAGATAGTAGAATAATTTACCAAACTGTATTGTTTAAATCTTGTTTAAAAATGAAGTTCATACTCTGTTAATTCTGATTAAATACTTCATATTAATTTTTAATTTATCATTTGCACACTATTAGCAACTCTTGAACTCAATTTGATGGAATTTGGCATACAACTGGAATGCATAAATGTTTTGGAGTGCCCAAAAAGACTGTACAAAACGTATTTTGACTCTCAGTATGCAAAATACCTGAAGTATCTATTGTCTCCTGGAAAATCAAACCAAAGCAGTGAACTCTGTAACTCAGAATTGTGGTTCCAAAGGTATAAAGTGTGAATTACTAACCCAGATTAAAGTATGAACAGTGTGAAACATGATATTTAAAGGGATAGTTCACTTAAAAATGCTCTCATAATTTATTCACCCTCATGCCATCCCAGATGTGTATGACTTTCTTTCTTCTGCAGAACACAAACAAAGATTTTTAGAAGAATATTTCAGATCTGTAGATCCATAAAATGTGAATTTGAATGGTGACCAAAACTTTGAAACTACAAAAAAAGCACATAAAGACAGCATAAATGTAATCCATACGGCAAAATATTATAATGTTAAATCCATATCTTCTGAAGCAACAAGATAGGTGTGAGTGAGAAACAGAGCAATATATTATATTTATTTACTATAAATTCTCCTCCCTGCCCAGTAGGTGATGAAATGCACAAAGAATGTGAATAGTCAAAAACAAAAGAAGAAAAATGTGTAAGTGAAAGTGAAAGTGAAAGTGGAGATTGATAGGAAAAAGGACATAACCATTGATCTGTTTCTCACACCTATCGTATCGCTTCTGAAGACATGGATTTAACCACTGAAGCCTTATGGATTACTTTTATGCTGCTTTTATATGCTTTTTGGAGCTTCAGTTCTGGTCACCATACACTTGCTTTAAAAGGAACTACAGAGCTGAGAAATTTTTCTACAAATCTGGGTTTGGGTTCTGCACTGGGACAGCATGATGGAGAGTAAATGATAAGAGAATTTTCATTTTTGGGCGAACTATCCCTTTAAGTGTTAAAAATTCCATTACTAAACAGCAAAGCCAACATTAAAGCAAACTGACATATTTGTTGTGCTATAAAATGTACAGCTCAAAGCAGCGTAGAAGAGCTGCGGTCTTGTTAGAGCAAACTGACATATAGACAATGCCTGCACACAAATAAACACACCACTGCTGCCACCCTTACCCTGAAATCAAGGGTCTTCCCAATCTGTCAATCAAAAACACAACACGTATCAAAACGGCCCACTCTAGCTTAACAAAACTAGGCCGGATCCATTCTGAACAGCATGTTTCAAACTTGGTTACCAATTTATTTGCATATAAGAAAGCAGTGGATAAACAAATGAATAATCAACTGATTAAAATGAAGATCGATGATGAAGATCGACAAATGAAGTCCACACAATATACTAGATCTTGTGTTCTACAAGGGGGGTTGTAGAAGTACCAAATTGTTACTTTCCATTTTTCCAGACAAAAGAAAAAGGATTATTGGTGAAATCGTCTTCATACTCTTACCATGCACTCACGGGTCATGGCTTCTGGAGGGACAGTGCCACAGATCTGGCTGGAGATAGTGGCTGCTATAAGCTGTTTACACCACTCCACATGAGATCCAGTGGGGCTGAGTAAGGGGAAAAACATAAATAACAGTAATAACACATGAATAACAGTCAAGCATGCGCTTCAGCCAACACATCTTTTAGGTAAGGAAATATAAAACTACTTTGATTTTATACACAGCGCATAATGTAGGCTCCATATAGTGGCTAAATGTAAATAAAAGCCTTGTTAAATTATTTTAGAGTACTGTGCAGTGCTGCTGACATCCTGTGGTCTGTCGGCCATAGATGACAGATGGCGATATGAGGTCAGCCAAATGTGTCACAAACAGTCTGATCTGTCATTGCTGAACAATGCAATATATTTTCTAATACTGCAATAATTGCAATAATTATTTAATGTTGTTGTTTATGCGCCCATAGTAGTGTCCTAAATCTGGGTAGCAGATTAAACAAAATGGTTTGGTTATCCGAGCAAAAATAAGCAGTGATGGCAAATATAATAGCAATGCTCGTGTAGCGCACATCTCATTTCACCGCCAGAACAGGCGCGTCTGCATCATCGCGAACATGCACAGATCGCTTTCTTAAATAAAAATAAATAAATCAACGCACAAACTCTAAAATTGTACACAAAATGAAGACATCTACCTGTCTAATGAATCCGCACTGTCTTGTCGAGACGCAGGGTGTCCTCCTCCGAGGGTTCGTGGTTTTCTGGGCAGCATAGGAGGCAACATCGGACTGCCCGTGCCAGGCGACTGCTGTTTCTCCATTTCCAACTCTCCCACGTTCAATTTTGTATGCAGTGAATGTATTAATTTCCTATCGTCCGAGAGCTTGATGTCTGTTTTTAGGAAGTCATCTCTATCTATGTGTATGTGTGCAGTATCTGTGGTCGTCGATCTCGTTCTGCTTCCTGTAGCGCTTCTGCTGCTGACAAATAGCATTTCTTCTTATTTATGTCAAGGAAGTGGCATTGACTAAACCCCCTCCCACCACAACCAACATATATACACTAACCGAGCACTTTATTAGGAAAATATGGTCCTAATAAAGTGACCAACGTGGTCTTATGCTGTTGTAGCCCATCCGCCTGAAGGTTCGACATGTTGTGCATTCTGAGGTGATATTCTGCTCACCACAATTGTACAGAGTGGTTATCTGAGTTACCGTAGACTTTATCAGTTCAAACCAGTCTGGCCATTCTCTGTTGACCTTTCATCAACAAGACATTTCCATCTGCAGAACTGCTGCTCACTGGATGTTTTTTGTTTTTGGAACCATTCACCAACTATCATCCCTGCCATTATCTAATCAGCCAATCGTGTGGCAGCAGTGCAGTGCATAAAATCATGCAGATACGGGTCAGGAGCTTCACTTAATGATCACATCAACCATCAGAATGGGGAAAAATTGTGATCTCAGTGATTTGGACAGTGGCATGACTGTTGGTACCAGACGGGCTGGTTTGAGTATTTCTGTAGCTGCTGATCTCCTGGGATTTTCACCCTCAACAGTTTCTAGAATTTACTCTGAATGGTGCCAGAAACAAAAACATCCAGTGAGCAGCAGTTCTGCAGAAGGAAATGCCTTGTTGATGAGAGAGGTCATCAGAGAATGGCCAGACAGTTTTGAACTGACAAAGTCTACAGTAACTCAGATAATCGCTCTGTACAATTATTGTGAGAGGAATATGAACTCTGAATGCTATTCTGAGATGCGGGATGGCGCTGTTGTGGCGGCACGAGGGGGACCAACACAATATTAGGCAGGTGGTTGTGTGTGTGTATATATATATATATATATAGGATTGGGAGGGTTACGTTTGAAATGTATTCCACTACAGATTACAGAATACATGCTGTAAAATGTAATTTGTAACATATTCTGTTAGATTACTCGAGGTCAGAAACGTATTCTAAATACTTTGGATTACTTCTTCAGCACTGGTTGATTTTTTTCATTTGTTTTGACTATAAAAACTCTTCCAGTACAGTGAGACAAAATACACATGTTAAAACAACACATTCTCACCCCGACTCAAATACATTCTCTGAAAAACCTAAATATCTTAGTGTTGTTTCTAAAACAAGATAAATCAAACTGATCTTGTTTTAAGATTTTTAGATATTTTTTACAGGAAAACAATACAAAATTATCAAGAATACAATATTTGCCCTAATTTCAAAGATCTTATAGAAAAAAGAAATTATGATTCAACGTGAATAACAAAATATGATCGTGTCTGGTAACAGGTGCATGTAAAATGGCTAGAAATAGCATTTTAGCTTAGCGTAATGCTGACAATTACACAAGGTTTATTTCTATTTCTTCTGCTTCAATTGTACTTCTCTGTCTGCTGGTATGAATGTAACACATCATAAGAAAGTGTTTCACTGCTGTTCAAATGCACTTTGGATCGCATCATTTATATGTATAAATGTTTTCCTTCTGAAAGGACTAAAAATTAAATGAAACAAATTACAATAAAATGCAAAGTAATCTCTTCAGTAATCAAAATAATTTTGAATGTAACTGCAATCTAAATACCAATTATTTAAATTGTAACTGTAGTGCAATACAGTTACTTTTATTTTGTATTTTAAATACGTAATCCTGTTACAAGTATTCCATTACTCCCCAACCCTGGATACTGCTTATATATATACAGTGAGGAAAATAAGTATTTGAACACCCTGCTATTTTGCAAGTTCTCTCACTTAGAAATCATGGAGGGGTCTGAAATTGTCATCGTAGGTGCATGTCCACTGTGAGAGACATAATCTAAAAAAAAAAATCCAGCAATCACAATGTATGATTTGTTAACTATTTATTTGCATGATACAGCTGCAAATAAGTATTTGAACACCTGTCTATCAGCTAGAATTCTGACCCTCAAAGACCTTTTAGTCTGCCTTTAAAATGTCCACCTCCACTCCATTTATTATCCTAAATTAGATGCACATGTTTGAGGTCGTTAGCTGCATAAAGACACCTGTCCACCCCATACAATCAGTAAGAATCCAACTACTAACATGGCCAAGACCAAAGAGCTGTCCAAAGACACTAAAGACAAAATTGTACACCTCCACAAGGCTGGAAAGGGCTATGGGGAAATTGCCAAGCAGCTTGGTGAAAAAAGGTCCACTGTTGGAGCAATCATTAGAAAATGGAAGATGCTAAACATGACTGTCAGTCTCCCTCGGACCGGGGCTCCATGCAAGATCTCACCTCGTGGGGTCTCAATGATCCTAAGAAAGGTGAGAAATCAGCCCAGAACTACACGGGAGGAGCTGGTCAATGACCTGAAAAGAGCTGGGACCACCGCTTCCAAGGTTACTGTTGGTAATACACTAAGACGCCATGGTTTGAAATCATGCATGGCACGGAAGGTTCCCCTGCTTAAACCAGCACATGTCAAGGCCCGTCTTAAGTTTGCTAATGACCATTTGGATGATCCAGAGGAGTCATGGGAGAAAGTCATGTGGTCAGATGAGACCAAAATAGAACTTTTTGGTCATAATTCCACTAACCGTGTTTGGAGGAAGAAGAATGATGAGTACCATCCCAAGAACACCATCCCTACTGTGAAGCATGGGGGTGGTAGCATCATGCTTTGGGGTGTTTTTCTGCACATGGGACAGGGCTGACTGCACTGTATTAAGGAGAGGATGACCGGGGCCATGTATTGCGAGATTTTGGGGAACAACCTCCTTCCCTCAGTTAGAGCACTGAAGATGGGTCGAGGCTGGGTCTTCCAACATGACAATGACCCGAAGCAGACAGCCAGGATAACCAAGGAGTGGCTCTGTAAGAAGCATATCAAGGTTCTGGCGTGGCCTAGCCAGTCTCCAGACCTAAACCCAATAGAGAATCTTTGGAGGGAGCTCAAACTCCGTGTTTCTCAGCTGACAGCCCAGAAACCTGACTGATCTAGAGAAGATCTGTGTGGAGGAGTGGGCCAAAATCCCTCCTGCAGTGTGTGCAAACCTGGTGAAAAACTACAGGAAACGTTTGACCTCTGTAATTGCAAACAAAGGCTACTGTATCAAATATTAACATTGATTTTCTCAGGTGTTCAAATACTTATTTGCAGCTGTATCATACAAATAAATAGTTAAAAAATCATACATTGTGATTTCTGGATTTTTTTTTTAGATTATGTCTCTCACAGTGGACATGCACCTACGATGACAATTTCAGACCCCTCCATGATTTCTAAGTGGGAGAACTTGCAAAATAGCAGGGTGTTCAAATACTTATTTTCCTCACTGTATATATATATACACACACACACACACACACGTTTTTTGCTCTTATGGAAAGAAATTGGTTCTTTTATTCACCAAAGTGGCATTCAAATGATCACAATGTGTAGTCAGGACATTAATAATGTGAAAAATTACTATTTGGAAAAATTCCTCCACGTGCAGCAATGACATTCTAGCTGTCGGTTTGTCCAGATACTCAGGTGACATTTCACCCCACGCTTCCTGTAGCACTTTTCAAAGATGTGGCTGTATTGTCTGGATTTACTATTTATAGGTATGTGTTTGAGTAGAATGAACAGCTTTGTTTTTATTCTATAAAGTACTGACAACCTTTCCCAAAATTCCAAACAAAAATATAGTCATTTAGAGCATTTATTTACAGAAAATAACAACTGGTCAAAATGACAAAAAGATGCAGTGTTTTCAGACCTCAAATAATGCAAAGAAACAAGTTCATATTCATTTTTAAACAACACAATACTAATGTTTAACTCAGGAAGAGTTCAGAAATTAATATTTGGTGGAATAACCCTGATTTTCAATCACAGCTTTCATGCATCTTGGAATGCTCTCTACCAGTCTTTCACATTGCTGTTGGGTGACTTTATGCCACTCCTGGCACACAAATTCAATCAGGTCTGTTTTGTTTGATGCTTGTGGCCATCCATCTTCCTCTTGATCACATTCCAGAGGTTTTCCATGGGGTTCAAGTCTGGAAATTGGGCTGGCCATGACAGGGTCTTGATCCGGTGGTCCTCCATCCACACCTTGACTGACCTGTCTGTGTGGCTTG
This sequence comes from Xyrauchen texanus, assembly GCF_025860055.1. Taxonomy (NCBI): domain Eukaryota; kingdom Metazoa; phylum Chordata; class Actinopteri; order Cypriniformes; family Catostomidae; genus Xyrauchen; species Xyrauchen texanus. The sequence continues at coordinate 23,098,656 of NC_068276.1, read as the reverse complement.
AAGCATTTTCCTGCTGGAAAAAAACAATCCTCAGAGTTTGGGAACACTGTCAGAGCAGAAGGAAGCAAGTTTTCTTCCAGGATAAACTTGTATGTTGCTTGCTTCATGCATCCTTTACAAATACGAATCTGCCTGATTCCAGCTTTGCCGAAGCACCTCCAGATCATCACCGATCCTCCAACAAATTTCACAGTGGCTTGAAATTTCAAATTTCTCTGTGGCTTGAAATCCTCTCCAGGCCTCCATCTTAATATTAGACAACCAGGTGGAGGATCAGTGATGGAAGACCACCGGATCAAGACCCCAACAGCCAGCGCAAATTTCCAGTCCTGATCCCCATTGAAAACCTCTAGAATGTGATCAAGAGGAAGATAGATGGCCACAAGCATGTGGCATAAAGTCACCCAACATCAATGTGAAAGACTGGTAGAGAGCATGCCAAGATGCAAGAAAGCTGTGATTGAAAATAAGGGTTATGATCGCACATGCTTTTTCAGTTCTGCCCACAAATTTTCAGATTGAGGTCAGGACTTTGTGATGGCCACTCCAATACCACTCTGACATTTAATGTCCTTAAGCCATTTTGCCTCATCTTTGGAAGTATGCTTGGGGTCATTGTCCATTTGGAAGACCCATTTGCGACCAAGCTTTAACTTCCTGGCAGATGTTGCTTCAATATATCCACATAATTTTCCTTTCTCATGATGCCATCTATTTTGTGAATTGCACCAGTCCCTCCTGCAGCAAAACACCCCCACTACATAATGCTGCCAGGTCCCAAGCTTCACATTTGGGATGGTGTTCTTTGGCTTGCAAGACTCACCCTTTTCCCTCCAAACATAACAATGGTCATTATGGCCAAACGGTTACATTTTTGTTTCATCAGACCAGAGGACATTTCTCCAAAAAGTAAGATCTTTGTCCCCATGTGGACTTGCAAACTGTAGTCTGGCTTTTTTATGTCGGTTTTGGAGCAGTGGCTTCTTCGTGGCTGAGCAGCCTTTCAGGTTGTCGATATAGGACTCGTTTTACTGTGGATATAGATACTTGTCTACCTGTTTCTTCCAACATCTTCACAAGGTCCATTGCTGTTGTTCTGGGATTGATTTGCACTTTTTGCACAAAACTATATTCATCTCTAGGAGACAGAATGAGTCTCCTTATGATGACTGCATGTTCCCATGGTGTTTATACTTGCATACTATTGTTTGTACAGATGAACGTGCTAATTTATGGCACTTGGAAATTGCTCCCAATGATGAACCAGAATTGTGAAGGTCCACAATTGTTTTTCTGAGGTATTCGCTGATTTATTATTATTTTCCCATGATGTCAAGCAAAGAGGCATTGAGTTTGAAAGTAGGCCTTAAAATACATCCACAGGTACACCTCCAATTGACTCCAATTAGACTATCAGAAGGTAAATTAGGCTTGACATCATTTTCTGGATTTTCCAAGCTGCTTAAAGGCACAGTTAACTTAGTGTATGTAAACTTCTGACCAACTGGAATTGTGATGTAGTCAATTAAAAGTGAAACAATCTGTCTGAACAATTGTTGGAAAAATTACTATATAGTTTGCTAATATGAAATCTGTGGAGTGGTTAAACATTTGTTTTAATTAATTCAATCCAAGTGTATGCAAACTTCTGACTTCAACATTATATCTATGTCTGTCTGTCAGTCTGTCTGTCTATCTATCTAACATGTCCCAAAATACTTTAATTTTAAGTAGATAAATCAACAATTACAACAAGCAAAGTTGTAAGTTCAACTTCAAACTTCAAATTGCCCACACAAATAGATAATGGTGAAGTTTTATATTTTGATTAGAGATTGCATTCAAGCTTGCAACATTTTTAATGTTAGAATTTTGGAGAAAAAAACAGATGCATGAAATGTTGGTTATTTATAAGCTACTTTAAGGTCTGCAAATACTGAAATAGTATATAAACTTAGACACACCAACCTGCTCAACACAAATTATCCACAAACAATACTACCAAATCAGAATGCTTGGGAAGACAATAATGAGCATGCAGTCTTTTTTCTGTGAACTCTTTAAATTAATTTAATCAGCATTATGTACAGAACAACAGCTGGCCAACAAATAGAGCATACATGTGGGAATACAAAAACAAATAGATCCCTTTAAACTAACTGAAGTTAATGTCAGGAAAACAAAACCCAATGTGCAGCTTTCCTTCACTCAATCTCATGCACTGAGTAAAGAACAAAATAGTTCCTTACAAAAACTACAAAATAAAACCTAAATGCCCATTAAGAATTTACATATATATATATATATTTATGAGGATGTCAAGGAAATTACCTACAATTACCATAACCAAAACATTTCTAATTACTTTCTCTTTTATAAAACTGACAAATTTTACACTGAATAAAATAATTATATTTTACAACAATAGAACTTTCAACAGTAAAATAGGTTTTTGTTTGAGGTAATTACATCTTTCCGGTACTCAAAATAAAAAATTGACCCCCCCATCTAAAATCAACCAACCTCAAATGGTTGGATTGTTTATTGAATGTCGTCTTCTTCACACACTGTGGTTTAAACTTCATATCCTCATTGAGGTCAAAGTCTTCAGACGTTCAGTTTTCTGAGGCAGCATAAGCAATGACTCGCAGCAGCCCCCCACAATTATCTCAGATCCTCCATTGCCCATGTCAGTCAAAACTCTGATTGTGGGACAGCTCAAACACATGACTTACTATCACAACCACTCTGTCCTACCTAAAAGGACCATGGAGAACTTTGATAGTATGTCTCTTGGAGAGCAATACAGTCAGTCCCATCAGAGACCAAATAGTAGCTTCCTGTGGCAACAGCACGTCGTTCCAAGGGGAAACCTAAAGCCGCTAGAATGTGGGGATTGGAGTACAAGCATTCAATCTCCAAACCTCACAAGGAGAAGAATCAACCTGTTGTTCATACACAGAGTAATGGTTATAATTCTGAACTACCACTAACGCTGCTGTAATGAAAAACAATGTTTCTCTGCAAAATATGCACCTGAAAACCTTAGATATGAGAAAAGGCACTGAAATGGTCTCTTTGTCACTCGCTTAAAAAAAAAAAAACCCTGGTTCTGTTCAATAAGCTAATGTAAATCAATGTTTCAGACCATTTTCCTACCATACTGTCCACTCAAATGAGCAGTGAATTAGATTTATAGAGGAAACATTAAGGAATTTACGTGACATAACAGCTTCCTTTAACCTTTTGAGGTCAGTCATTTGAGCTTTTCATGCAGTTAAACCAATATATTGACAAATGAAATGATTGCTCTTCCAAAGGTTGAGGACCCTGCTTGACACTGGATTGACTGGACAATATGCAGACTAAAGTTAATAGCTCTAAACAAACAAGAACAGCACTCTCTGTCTCTCACTTAATACCTTATAGACATAATAATTCCAGTGCTCAACATTCAGAAATGTTTAAACTCCATTCAGATCTAGACACTTTAGATCCAGCATCCCTAATAACATGCATAACGGATCACACAAATCACATACGTCCATCCAACTCGATCTCTTTCGTTCATCACACGACCATTCCGAACATTATCCAAGTGGTTTCTTGGATTCTTTTCCACAATTTCAATCCCTTTTGTCCATGGTACGCAGCATGAAAAAACAGCACTGTCACTTTAAGGCTTCTCTTTTCGTATAGGTTTAACTTGATGCGGTGAAGGCAATACTGTGGTTTTATTGCATAATTAGTTTGTTACTCGTCAGACATCACTACTAATCTTGTTACCATAATTATCACTATTGCTATGTACAAATGTCCAATGTCTGTAACAGTTTGCAAGTGGGATCAAAATGGTGTTTGTAAATGTGTGATGTGCTGATTAGGTGTGGCAGCGTTGGGGGTGGAGCTATTGGTCAAGTGGGTGGAGTCTGACAGCTGCAGTTCCTCCAGTTTCTTCAGGTACTGATCCCTTAACGCCAGTAGCTCCTTATAGCGCTGCTCCACTGGACTCTGTTGCTGATGCACGTGCACACACACACACACACACACACACACACACACACACACACACACACACACACACACACACACAGTTATTAAAAATAACCACCAGAGGGTAGCAAAAATATTCTAATTTCAAACAAAGCAAATGCACCACATCACAGCACATTTGCAATGCTAATAAGACTGTCTGGGATTGTCAGAAGAATACTAGTTATCAGACAAGCTTCTTGTATTAATCCATGATTTGATGAATGTTCAGACTGAGGCATTAAAGAGCGCCACTACAGTACATTTGACTAGTGAATGCTTTTTATTGGTCTACTAGTTTACTCTGGAAACAAATATGTATTACTACTGCTGTTTATGGGTAACATGGTCAGAGATTGTACTACAGTTTATTAATGCCAATGCTAGAGTGGCTGCTGTAAAACCAGTGTGACGGAATGCATGTGTGTGTGTGTGTGTGTGTGTGTGTGTGTGTGTGTCTGTTTGGTGATAAGGACAGTTTGAGTGACAGTTCACTCCAGTTCCAGTCAGGACGTAATTAAACTGAAGAGAGAGGATTTTCTGCACCACTGAATCAGAGGAGGTTGCACACACACACGCAAACACACTCACCCAGAGGCGAAATCACCCACTAAAGAAAAGATACACACATGAACACCTCTCACTCTCTCAACATCCAGTCATACACACATCCACAAATTTAAATAATGCTTACCACTATTGACAAAAACTATACATTTAAAAGAAACTACAACTTGATCATCAAATGTATGAAAGTATGTTTATACCTGGTGTTGTATGCGAGGGTTCCATCGGATGTAATAAGTCACCCACAGCTCTAGGTGGCGCATACTGGCTACAGGGTAAAGCACACGACTGGACTCTGGTGTGTAGAAGGGGTTTATATATGAGGATGTGTCGCTGTTGATCAAAGACCACAGAGATACTGTCTTTGTCCGAACGTTCTAGAGAAACAAGGTAAAAAAAAAGAGAATTAAAAAGATAGACAGAACTACGGTGGCCGTGAAGTGCAAAACAAAACAAATCTAAAAACACAACTGCATATCCAAAGACAAAATAACAATTCAGAAAACACAACACCAAATCCAGAAACAAAACAACAAGTTAGAAAATACAACAGCGAATCAGGAAACACAGGCAATTCAGTCGCAACGGAAAGTGTAGGTACCACAGCTTCTCACCTGATTGGCTGTGTGGAGAATACATAGTCCTATCCTCAGGACAGGTTCTCTGCCAACTTGCGTGATTATTTCAAAATTCTTTCCAAATGATAAATTACTGAAAATTGTGAATGGTTTGTCTCTCAATAAAACAGTAATGGGACACTTAATAACACAGAGCAAAAACAGTGAGCGGGAAAAGATAGTTTTAGGTACGATGTTCTCCTACTGTGTGTAAGGGACCATCTAAACACTCCGCAAACTGTGCTAAAAAGCCAGTGTCCAAGCATTCATTCAATTGACTTGCATATTCAAACAGAAACAATGCTATTAAAAAAGCATTTTCTCATTCTTCAGATTGCTGTAGACTAATGGATCACTTTCTACATTTGAAGCCAGCATGTCCAATGAGTAGCTACAGTGTTCAATTATTTTAGAAAAACAATTGCTGAAATTTTACCAAGATATTATTTTCATATTGTAAAGGTTGTAGAAGGCTGCTATTAGAAATGCTGACTTACTCTAGGTGAGATTTTATCAGGATGTGGAATTATGCATATACAGTATTAAATATATATATTTTTTTAATAAATTAAAGCAATGTTAGTCATTCACACCACTGGCAACTGGCTACAACCTTTGTCATGTAAAAATTACATCTTGATTTTTCTTTTCTAAAATAATTGAATACTGTATGCATATAATTAGATACATTTGGAAAATCTATCCATTGTTATTTTTTTTTTTAAACAACAGTGTTTAAGTAGTAACATGCAAGTTGAATAAACACTTGGATGCCACCAACGTTTTAGCGCAGTTTGTGGACTTTAAGACAGTCCCTTACACATAAGATGAACCATGAGACCATAGATGAACATCGTACCTAAAACTAACTTTTCCCGCTCACTGTTTTTAGACTTTCAGTGTTATAAAGTTTCCTGTCACTGTTTTCTGAGAGAGAAAACCCTCCAAATGATTTAGTTTTTCAGTCAGTGACCTTTTGGCATGGATTTTGATATAATCAGTGAAACAATCCTGAAGAAAGGACTAGGTCTTATTCATACAGCCAATCAGGCGCGATGCTACGGAACCTACCCTTTCAGTTTCTACCGAATTGCTGTTGTATTTTCTGATGTACACTTTTGTTATCGGATTTGCCTTTGCGTTTTATTATTTGTTGTGTTTCTGAATTTTTATTTTGTCTTTGGATTTGCTGTTGGGTTTTTAGATTTGTTGTTTTTTTGTTCTGCACTTCACAGCCACCGTACAGAACAGATTAATGATGTGTTGGCAATTTAAGGAATATTCCAGGTTCAGTACAAGTTAAGCTCAATTGACAGCATTTGTGGCATGTTGATTATCACAAAAATTTATTTAAATTTGTCCCTCCTTTTAAAAAAAAAAAAAAAAGAAACAGCAAAAATCGAGGTTAAAGAGAGGCACTTACAATGAAAGCGAATGGGGACAATTTGGAGGGTTTAAAGACAGAAATTTAAGCTTATAATTTGATAAAAGCGCTTACATTCATTATTTTGTTAAATTGTGTAATAACTTGTAATTTTACGGCCATCGACATGACAATAAAGTTGTAAAATTAGATATAACTTTACACAGAAAAGGTTAATAAGTGATTTTTCACATTAACATGCATATTGCTTTTGTCTTGTGGCTACACTTTTGAAACGGTGAGTTTTTTTTTTTTACGTTTACAGAAGTGCCTCACTATAAACCAGATTTCTTTCTTTCTTTTAAAGAAAGGAAGGAATGAATCTTATTTTATTTTTGTTATCAACATTATGCCACAACTGTTGTGCAATTGAGCTTAACTTGTATTGACCCCTGTGGCAGGGCGGAGGGCGGGGCCGGTGTTCTGACGATTTGTGCTGCCTTGTCGAAAAATGCTACCCATGCGCGAATCGATCACAGAGAATGTCGATTCATTCTCTAGCTACTGTTTCCATAATGATGTAAATCTCACAATATTAAGACATCGTTATTTCATTTAAAACAGGGTAAGTGTATGGGGAGCATATTTTTATATTTTAAATGAACCAGCAATTATCACATTTGATATAACAAGTAAAAATGGCTGACTGGTACAAATATTCATATGGTAGTTAGCATTTTTTGACACATGAATATTTACCTTATGTTCACTGTCATTAGAAAAAACAATACTACATAATAATGTCTTCAAGATGTAAGGAGTTGCATATTTTGATAGACCAACGTGCCCTATCAAATAATGCTCCCAGTGCAAATTCACTTTATTTTACATCACTACTCACTCCATATGCACCTTATGAATATGGAGAGTATGTTGAGATATTTTGTAATTATGCCTTCAAGATGTCAGGAGCAGCATATTCTGTAATAGCATCTTTAAGATGTCAGGAGTTGCATATTTTGATAAACCAAATAATGCTCCCAGTTTTTTGAAACTAAATAAATGATGAAAGTACTCTAAATCTGGCAAAATAGTACATTTATTTATTTATTTTAAAGCCTCACGCCATATCACACTACATGAACATTAGCACATTCTGATTACTTACGTGTCAAGTGCTGCTACCTACTTTGTACACATCTCACACACTCTGGCACTTTTTGCACGTATATGTTGCACAAATAGCTAATTGCTATATTATGCTGAAAATAAGGTGTGCATGCTAACATTTACACGTTCACATGTCAAATTATGTAATAAAAAAAGGATTAAAGATATTGCAATGCTCACCGTCAAGTCTCCACAGCAAGGATGCATAGATTTATGGGCATGGTAACGCAGAACAAAACTGTGAGTCTGCACATGCGCATAACCAGTAAGTAGCACATATCGATGGGTAGCACAAATCGTCAGAACACCGGGTTGTGATTATACACACCCGGTCCCTCATCAGGCTAATTAAGCCTCCTTACATCTTGAAGTACAGGACAGAAAAGCAAAGAACATTCCTCAATTATGTGTTTAATATAGTATTACATACAGAATCTGCTGTTGAAGTGAATATATTAGTACTAAAGTTTCAGTTGGTAATGTGTTAAATCCATTAGTTAGCAGTAGCTATAAAGCAGGACTGTGCTCCCTCACATTGTTATTGCACTGAATGGCTCTAGAGGGCTCACAGAATGAATATTTCATCTCCACAAAGTGCATTCTACTCCGACTGAGAGTCAGCAAAGCATCTCTTTTACTCATGCTCTACTTCACACAATGCACAGAGAGAGGAATAAAAGGCAATGTGAGAGAGACACAGCCCCAATGTCAATAATTATGACAACTGGCCTATGGGTTGGAATATGGGCTTTCAGAGACAAAGCTAAAGAGGAAGAGGTGTGATGGAGCTCATCTGAATGAGTCTAGCCTCTTCTTCTTTATTGTCATAATGTATGTATTTGTGACAGATATACATGTATCAGACATTAAATCACCCTAGCCAGTTTTCAGTCTAATTTCTTTCTGATTAAAAGCCCGTGCCCCCAAATTTTGAATAATGCTGTGGCCAATTATAATGGCACTGACTAATAAAAACCTGCTTCAGTCAACAAAATGTATTTTGATATATTATTCAGTGGCTTTGAGCACAATGCATGATAAGCACTACACAAATAAAGATGATTTTTTTGGACAGATACACATTATGGCCAGATTTCATGTCTCTATTAAAGATAACATTGTATTGTTCCCAGTAGAGAAATCGAGGGCATATTAAGAGATGTGGTTTACTCATATCAAAGTCATAGCAAGACAATAAACCCCCCCCCCCCAAAAAAAACCAAAACAAACAAACAATTGTTTGTAATGTGTGCACTTGCTTGCAATATCTTACATTGCTCTCACGGGCACTCTCACAGTTATAGAGGAAATTGCCAAAGCGGCAGCTGAACAGGTGATCCAGGATTACCACCAGGAGACGTTCATTAAACTCAAACGCTGTGGGGAACTGCAATTGTTGGAGAGAGATCAAAGGTAAATGATACCATGAAAAACAATAAGGAAATGTGTACCATGTTATACCAATGATGATATTGACATGCAATAAGACAAGGGGTCTCTTTCACTAACCATGCTTACACATAATTGTGCATAAAATCTGTGTGTGTAAGTATTTACACTGAAATCATGATTTATCAATACGTTTTTACATAACATTTATTTAAAAAATTAGGATACAGATTAACTCGAAAAACAGGTATGCATGTGGACCAGTGGTGGCCATAGAAACATGGAATGTGTTAAAGAGATAGTTCTCATGAAAATTATCATAATTTACTCATGCCTCATGCCATCCCAGATGTGTGATATCATTCTTTATTCTGCAGAACACAAATACATTTTTTAGAAGAATATCTCAGCTCTGTAGGTCCTCACAATGCAAGAAGTAATTAATATGACTCCAGTGGTTTAATCCATATATTCTGAAATGATATTATAGGTGTGGGTCACAGAAGATGATCAATATTTTTAGTCAGTCTTTTACTATCAATCTCCACTTTCACATTCTTCTTCTTTTGTTTTTTGGTGATTCTCCTTCTTCGTGCATATTGCCACCTCCAGGGCAGGAGGGGGAATATATAGTAAAAAAGGACTTACCATACTTATATCACTTCTGAAAATACCGAATTAAACACTGGAGTGTTATGGATTACTTTTATGTTGCATTTATGTGCTTTTTGGGACTACAAATGTCTAATTACCATTCACTTGCATTGTATGGACCTACGGAGCTGAAATATTCTTCTAAACTTTTTCAGTTGAGTTCAGCAGAAGAAAGTACATTTATGTGTGAACTGTATCTTTAAGCTAAGAGGAAAAGTCCTCCTATATTATAGCTTGATCAGGGATATGTTATGCATAAAAATGCAGCTGATCACATGTAGTCTAGGTCTATAAGATGTTTCTTGTTCAACTGGGTTTGGAGAATCACAAACTTGGCTTTACTCAAAGATTTTGCTCTTAGGAGATAGCACTTCTTTATTGAGTAGATAATATATTTTTCAGAGTTTGACAAATGGATGTATGTATTATGCTAGTTATTAACTGTGGGTACCTGCTCCCTCAATTAGTATAATTGGGATTCATAAACATGAGAACGAGGGCAAAAACAAATATATGTGTGCACATATGTTGTGAATCATACAGAAATTTAGAATGAGAATGTTTTCTGCACACAAAAGAACACTTGCAAATAATTATTAGTAAACGAGACCCACCATGTTGACATTGTTATTGACATTTTTACCTGTTTAGTCATCTGCCACACGCAGTCAATAAATTGCAAAAAGATAGGTGATCTGTCCTGATCTGCATGGTTTTTGTCTCCATGACCGATTCTCTGCACACACATACAATGTGACGGGAGAAGGTGATGAAATAACAATTAATTTGTTTTGACTCCACAAAACATGCCCACATGTGGGTTACCCTTATTTATGCACTATCAAAGCAATCACTGTGTTAACATGGTTGACAGAAACACTACAACTTGAACACTGAACATGTGCTTTTGCCAATGCTAGATTGAGCTTTGTACAAAACATCCAAAATTCCAGCGAGACTTACTGAGGCAAACTTGTGTCCGAAGCTGATCCATTCCTTCTCCAGCAGCACCTGGAAGCCCCTGAGAGTTCTGTAGTAGGAGTCCAGCATCAGCATGGATAGAGAGGTGAGCTGAGCTGTGCGGTCCCAGCCGTCACTGCAGTGCACCATCACAGAGTTACCAGACGAAACCTTATCAGCCACCTGGATGGCCCCTGACAACACCAGCTAGAGTGGGTGGATAGGCAGATGGTTAGAAGGATAGATCTTGCTCTTGTCATACAATATGTTATTGCAACAGTTCTTGTAATCTTCACTGGTTTGAGTTGGGGTGTGGGAATGAATTAATAAATGGGGGGATAGGCACATGTATTTAAGTTTTTAGGGGTGAAAACTGAAGTTCAACATTTGAATGATAAGCAATTTTGAAACTGTGTTGAGTCCTCACTTGATGTTGAATATAAAATCTGGGCTAAACCACTTGAGAACTGCTGGTCTTGGTGCAAGGATAAAGGTCGCTAAAGGGGTGTTTCTTTCATGAGAACATCCTGTTTAGGGACTTTGATTGATCTTTGTTGAAGTGTCACCTGACAGAATACCAGCCACCAGGTTCCCCCCATTGAGAGATTAAATAAAAAAAATGTGTCCTAGAAACATTACAAATATCAAAATTTTTCATCAACCACAAATCTGGATCCCAGATATAATCAGTGTGACTGAAGGGCTGGTGTGGTGTATCCTCTCTGTGTGAATTCACTGATGCAGATTAATGTGGAGAAGGTGCAATAGGCCAGAATATTGAACCCAGTGAGTGGAAAGACTCGAGCCATCAGCACAGGTTGGTTTGCTCTTTACCCTCCAACATCTATAAGAACTAACAGAGCTTCAGGTGTGATTGTCTGCAAGTCAACAATGATGGATCTTTGTAGAAGATAATCTGAGGAAGTCAATGTAATTCATCATCAAAATGTGGATTTATCCTTCCATTAAATACTGGAAACATTTTGGCAACTGTATTATTAATAATTGCATGTTTAATACAGGTGTAATTTAATAACTAAAAAGTAATTTTAGTATGATCACTTCCATCTGTTAGAGGGACCCCCCCGCAGAAATAACATAAGTGACTAATGATGATAAAAATAACCATGACGGATCATGCTTATTTATAACATAACACCTGATTGGATTGCGCATTCTGTACCATGAGGTGTAGTGGTGGTGATTTTTATTTATCTTAGTGAATTCTTTTGAACCCTGTTCACCAAAAAGATTTGCTCAGATTAGTTTATTAGATGGTAGATGGCGACAAATAACTGTCTTTTACATTTTGAACAAGTAAAAAATCTAATAGAATTCCAATACAAATAATGGAAACTAACAATTGCATTTATTGACATCAATGTGAATTCTCTGAAATCTTTATTTCATTTTGATAGGACATTGAAGGATGTCTGGAAAGTAATAGAAGCAAGAGTGGTATCAAACAGGTCAGACTTAAATTTGCATCCCTAAGTCGCAACCTGACAGAAGTTGCAAATGACAGTGTGACAGGGTGGAGGGTGGGGCCTGGTCGTGATTATACACACCCGGTCCCTTATCAGACTAATTAAACTGCCGAGAGGGATAAAGGTCGATTGCGGATGGTGGTGCGAGGAGAGAGAGATCGTTTACGGACATGTCCATCATGTGTGTGTGTGTTTGTCTTTTGTTTAAGTTAATCCTTAAAATATTGTTTATATCACCAGGCCAGTTCTTGCCGCCTCCTTTCCATTGAACTGCGTATGGAGGGATACACCATAGTAGAGTTCTTGCCACTACAATCCACCCCAACGGAGCAGCCGCGGCCATTTGCAGGGGGACGGAGGAGCCCGCCCGCCTGGAAGTGGAGGAACAGCCACCGACCGCAAGGGGAGAAGGGGCTCCTATCCGACCGCCTGGAGCGGTCAGGGGCACTGCTAGGGGCGGAGGAGTCCCCTACCGGCCGCTGAAACATGGCGGGGTCTGAGATCGCCGACTGAGAGCGGGGAGGGGCTCGCTGCCGACCGCCTGGAGTGGGAGAACTGCTGCCAGGGGCGGAGGAGACCCCTTCTGTTCCCTGAGAATGCGGCGGGGCGTTCAGTCCGCCAGGGGCTGGAGGACTGCCTCCGATCCGCCCGGAGAGGCGCAGCTGTTGTCTGTTAGAGGGTGGAGGAGTGGCAGAGGAACAAGCTATGTATCGGAGAACTGGCAAGTAAGTGTTTTGTTTTTTCATCTCTCTCTCTCTCTCTCTCTCTCTCTCTGCTGATCCGCGTTGGCCTTTTCCCTCTTGTTTAAATTTTACAGTGTTTATTTGGTGGGTACTACACTGTTACAGGAAGTACCCCCCCATTTTTTATATTTCCGTTTCCCTCCCCTGATCCCCTCCCTCATCCAGGGAAAGAGGGGGTGTACATCATGCCGGGGGCTCCCCTGCCAGAGAGAACGAGGGAGGAATATGACAGGGCGGAGGGCGGGGCCGGGTCGTGATTCTACACACCCGGTCCCTTATCAGGCTAATTAAGCTGCCGAGAGGGATAAAGGCTGATTGCGGACGGTGGTGCAAGGAGAGAGAGATCGATGTCCGTCATGTGTTTGTGTTTTAAGTTAATCATTAAAATATTGTTTATATCACCAGGCCAGGGAGTAATCGTGTTTGTTAGCATAAAAAGTTTTGGTGGACAGAATATTTAAACAGGTTGCATAAAATACTTTGTATTAGCTAAAGGCTCTGAATAGGCTACTTAAAAACACTATGACTGAGGGTTCCATCTGTTGTGTGTAAGGATATGTTTGTTTGGGATTTAAAACCATGCCAGCTTCCATGGCTATTTTCATGGTGAAAACTAGTTAAAATCCAATAAAAGGTGTAGTGATTAAAAAAACCTGTGTAAGCAATTGGATTTAGTGTGCAGTGTGTTTGACCGGTCGACAACAATACAATTTTAAATGTCGCTTTGTCAATAAGGGAAGGAATTTTCAGAAGAAACAAAACCCCTGACTTATATTAAGTTTATCTCTGTCTTGTACCACAAATATAAATCACATTATTATTCACAAACATCACAAGACAAACCTTGATATGCTCTAGCCAGTGGGTGGACTCCAGGCTGGAGAGCCAATGAGATTCTTCCACATTGGGGTACACTATGTCCTTTAGTTTCTTCAGTGATTCTCTCATCACATGGATATTATGGATGTCCAGAAAGACCAGCTCAGAGTTCTGATATGCATCGTCGCCCTCGTAACCCCCGCCCGTGGCCTGGAGGGTAAGGATTCAGAGGTCTACTGGTTAAGGCTGATGTACATGATTACGTTCAGAAATTCTGCATATTTGTGTTCTCTCTATATACCCAAGCATTTTGTGGCAGAGAAATGACTGGATCAATAAGGCAATTTTAAAATGCTCCATCAGCTGTGTAGCGTGCAGTGTTGCTGTTGTGGAGCAGGTGTTCCAGTTTGAGGTTCATTTTACCTCAGTTGGTTTGAGCTTGTAAAACGCAAAGGATAAAACATGCTTGTGCCAAAGCACACTCTACTTTCATGATCTTAACTCTGTCTCTTAGGTCCTGTTTGATCACAAGTGGACAGGCAAGACACACCATTTACACCTGGTTGTAATATGAGTTCCAATGCATCTCTTTTGACCACTTGTGTTTGGATTACGAGGGGAGGGTTTCTGTTTTTATGACTGCATACATCACTCATTACATCACTGTGTTACTGCTTATTGTTAAAGTGCAACAACATAATTGTATTGATTCTCTCAGTTATAATTGCATTTAATCTAAGCGAAAACATTACATTTTGAGCAGAATTCTCAAATATGTTAGCGAAGTACCTGTATTTCAGTTATTTTAGTGCCTTGGACAGTTATTTCCATTCAAAGCCAAAAGTAATGCGCAAAGAACACTACAAGCACAATGTAGCCACATGCATGTTCGACTACCTCCAAATGTGGTTAAAGTGGACAAACGAAATCTAAAAGCATCTTGGACCACATTTTCACCTGTCTTTAGCATCATCCCATTTCAAATGGGTGGCCCAAAAGGCATCTTAATACCAGGTGTAAACGAGGCTTTACTTTTGAGCAAGGCGACAAAAACTACATCCATGAAAACACAAAAAGTAAATATAGAACAAACCAGGAGTCCATGTCTGACTGTTAAACAACCAGCCCATACCTTCAGTGGAAAAGCATAAAGGTCAAGAATGTGGATTCTTCATATTCATTAACCAAGAACTTCATGGTAATAAAATAAAAATGGCAAAAAATAAAAAATACATTAAAATAACAAATTCTGACAAAGTATAATGGTTTTACATAATGCAGTGACTCATGGAAAATGCGGCACAGTTTTTAACTTAAACTTTGATTTCAAATGAATTAATCCAATCAAACAAACCTCTTAACCACTGTTAAGCTCCTTGAGTCCAGTTATTAGCAACCTTCTAGAGTCTAACCTTGTTTGCCACAGCATTGACGTTGGGCCTGGCATCATAGATGGTGAGTTTGGCGGTACCATTGGCCTCGCGGATTACGTCCAAATAACGTTCGTCATCTTTGTTGCGCTTGCCACTCATGCCCACCAAAGGCTGGCTACACCGTGTGATCACAGCATGGTTCTTTTTATGAAACCATGACAATACCTAAGTGTTGGAGCAAACATGTCACAATTTCAAAAGGTGATGACGTCACACAATATGTAAATGCATTTTTTACTACATAAAAGTAGTTAAGAAAAAGTTCAGCATTACCATCATACAAACACATATAAACGTCCAACTACATACCACAGTTTAAAGCAGGGACTAAAAAAGAAATATTTTTAATTTCTGTATTTTTTCGTTCAGAAGTTCCAGAGCCTCCTTTCCAAATGGTAACTGGTTAGAACAAAATAACGTTAATACCATTCTTTTTAAAATGACAGTACTCTGCGCTATGGGGTGGGTGAAATACCAATTGCAGTGTTGTCAGATCTCGCAAGAGAATCAAGCAGCATAGTCTGGAAAATCAAGCCCAAAATAAACCACTTGTCTCACCATATAATTGTTTTCTCTGTAGAAATCACAAGCCGTTAATTAACAATTAACTATAATTTTACTTACAGATATGCTCGCCAGCATCAAATCTGTATTAATGCATCATATCTAATAAAAATGTAGTGAAGAAACACTGTATGTAGTAATTATACATAGTTGGTAAAAGGATCTTGATTCACTGAATGCGACATCCCCAAAAAAATGTGTGATGCAGCAGTTTTCTTCAGGATCAAAGCACATGTTTAATTTTTTCAGGCAACATGAATTGTAGATCCAAATATTGTGATAAACCATTTGGCCTTTGGTTTCATGAAAATATAATTATAATTAAATTAACCAGTTATGATCAGTTACCAGAATTTAAATATAATATTTTCACTCCGGAATCACTTTGTTACGATTTTCTGTTATGTTCATTCCTTGAACCATTTTAAATCCCTGCTTTAAACATGAATACAATTTTTTTACATATAAATAGAACAAAAATTGGCTGATACAATGGGGAGGGGACAATTTACTTTATTATATAATATAACTTAAAAGCATTCCTGCCTTACATAAATGCAAAGCCAGGCTCTGAAATTGCCATTCTTCAAATATTATTACACAGCCTCTGTCCTTTGCTTAAATTGGAGCTTTTGACAGATAATTCACACCATCACTCATATCGGTCATCTGCGAAAGAGCTCACCGGGATGCGGCAACGAGACCTGAATGTCGAGACTTTTCTCAGATCTTCATCTGAGGCTTTGTATGGAACAACAAGAATTGTAGGATAGGTGTCACACAGCTCATAGTTCTTATTGATGAAAGTGATCCTCCACTCATTATTGGGTAGACCCTGGCAAACAGAGAACAACACATATTATCTCAGAAGCAAAGTGGATTGTGTACTATGTAAACTAACTTGATATTGCACAAAATATCAGATCCAACTGGGGCTAAAGGCACACCAAAGAAAATTAGCTTTTTGAGTGTATCAAAATCAACCTTTAGACATTACATTTCGTGGAACAGGAAGCAGTGTATAGTGACATACAGTGTTTTAGGAAAGTGCTCTGGTATTTTTTATAAAATCAAATCAAAGGAGCCTTTTACCCCAGGGAGCCTTTACCCCATTGTGCACTAATATATATATATATATATATATATATATATATATATATATATATATATATATATATAAAACCAGTCTTCATTATTAGTGAACACTAAGTGAGTCTAAATCAACACACAGGTCTTGACAGCTGGTCCTCACCTGCCTTCTGTACTCTTCCATGGGCTCATAAATGTTCCAGCCATTCTCCTCATACTTTTCCTGACTCAGAAATGCAAAGAGTTGCTGTGAACAACAAAGAAAGAGAAATACAATCAGTTAAAACATTCCTTCATGCATTGTTACTGGCAAAAGCAGTTTGTAAATGTAAACACAACACTTAATCACACTGTAAAAAAAATATTAATTACAAAATTATTAAGCAATTCAAAACATTTGAATGGAATGAAGCACTTCAATTTAAAAGGTGAACACTGACCATTCCATGAGAAAGTGGAAAAGCATATTTGAAAAGGATCTCGAAAATGTCTCTTCGACTGTGGCCTTCTTGCTTCAGAGCAAATCGCAGGTTCCTCATGTCCTGACACACACACACACACACACACACACACACACACACACACACACACACACACACACACACACACACACACACACACACACACACACACACACACACACACACACACACACACACACGAGGATATAAACCAGACTATGTCGTTCTCTTTCAAAAACAATGCAAGCTTGTCCTGCTCAAGGCCAACTATTTTCATTCTATTACTATGACTATTTACATATTGCGCAGAGGCCGTAGTGAGTTTTCCCAGTGTGAAACCATAAAGGCTTTGCACTTTACAAGGCACTGCTATAGGCTTTATAGACTTTACAAGTCTGGGGCCCTAAAGTAAAGCACTTCAGGAAGCCTATGGTTTTGGGGGACAAATGAAGGTAATATGAAACCATTTAAAAAATGATGCTTTAACAAAGTGGCAAAAATGCTGAATGCTTTCAGAAAGCAAACCATAAATATTTTGAATGTAGCCTTTGACTATCTACATTAAAATTAGTAAATACAGAATACTGATTTCTATGACATGTTTTTGGGGATTGGTACCTTGCAGGTGATGTCAAGCCCATAAGAGTTCTCTCCTCGACTGGTGGCTCCTCCCATCTTCTCTACACGACTAATGACACCTAAGGGCATGTTCAGAGTAACTGGTGTCTCCTTGAGAGAGAGAATGAGAGAGAGCGAGAGAGAGAGAGAGAGAGAGACAGAGGACAAAATATCAACAGCCTTACAGATAAGTACTTTAAACACGACAGAACTGACACTTTCCATTTCATGCATCCATAGTAAAATAAGACACACATATTTTACACAAAAGAGCTCAAATCTACATATCTACAAAACCAATATCGGTAGAATCAGTAGATGATTATTTGAATTTTTAGATGGACATCTATCAAATTTGAATAAACTTTGCCACCTTTGGCACCTCCAGCTTTTCACAACTCTCCCTTTGCCAAGCTGACAGATCATGGCAACATACCCCAGCAACAGCCTAAACAGCCACAAAACAAGGCCACAGGTGCCCACTACCATGTGCCAACCAAGGACAGAGCCAGCAGAGAGATGAAAGAAACTCTCTGATTTGATACAACCTTTTCTTCCTCTCTTCTCATAGCCTTTTCTTTGCACACAGACTAACAGATGTGTGTTACTGCTGAAAGTGGGTACTAAAATGTATTCCAAAATAGAGAAGGCAGAAATAAGCCTATAAAGGAGAAAGTATGTGTGTGAGAGAGAACAAGAGAAAAAGAGGAAAGAAAGAAGGAAACGGATGGGCTGGTTTTAAACAGAGTTTAAACAGGGTTTTAAACTTCAATTGGTTTGACTTCAATGCCAGAGAAAGGTGAGATGAGGTGAAAAAGAAAAGCTGAATCAAATCACAGTTTCTGTCTCGAGTCTGTGTGACATCATGCTCTCATTCTAAGGCAAAAGATAAACCAAAACATTTTTTTTACATTCAAAAGCAAATTGTTTTTATGAAAGTTCCTCTTACTGTTTCAGTGCTCTTAAAGCAAAGTCTGTAGTTGCTGATGAACACCTTTCCTTTGAGCGCACCATTAAATGGACACATGTAGATGATCTCCTTGTCTGAAAAATGTGAGATGAGAGAATCGGACAAATAAACACAAAAGAGATTCATCTATACATATCTCTTTTAAACTTTCTCATTAAACCTTTGATGTGAACACATTATACTGCACTAAGCCTTTTTTCCCTTTTTACACCCAAACAAATGAATAGTATTTTTAAAAAATATAGTTCAGGTGATTCTACACTCGCATGAGAAGATGAATTTATTGGAACTCTGTTTTGACCAATTTCCCTATAGGAATGGAACATTCAGCTTTCTATTGCAATGTAAAGCAATAACATTCCTCTTCATGTGTATGCAATTCAACTAAATTTAATTGAATAAAATAAGAACTTGAACTGTGAGTACAAGGATTTTCAAGTTATAAAGACATGGAATAAGTATAATCTTACACAATGCATTCATCAAATATTCAGACCCCCTTTTTTATTTTATGCTGCAGCCTTATGCTAATATGCTCGAAATTATACACTTCATACACTTCTACACTTCATACCCCATAATGACAAAGCAAAAAACAGATTTGCAAATGCAAATGCATTAAAAATAAAAACTGAAATATCACATTGACATAAGCATTCAGACCCTTTGATATGACACTTGAAATTTAGCTCAGGTTCACCCATTTCTCTGGATCATCTTTGAGATGTTTCTACACTTTGATTGGAGTCCACCTGTGGCAAATTCAATTGATTGGATATGATTTGGAAAGACACATCTGTCTATATAAGGTCTCACAGCTGAAAATTCATAACAGAGTGAAAACCAAGCCATGAGGTCAAAGGAACTTCCTGTAGAGATCAGTGAAAGGATTGTGTCGATGCACAGATCTGGGGAAGGCTACAATTTATTTTTCAGCTCCATTAAAGGTTCCCAAGAGTACAGTGGCCTCCATAACTCTTAAATGGAAGATGTTTGGAATGACCAAACTGAGCAATCGGGTAGCATCATGGTAGCATCATGCTGTGGGGGTGTATTTCAGCGACTGGAGGATTGGTCAGGGTTGAAGGAAAGCTGAACGCAGCATAATACAGAGACATCCTTAATGAAAACCTGGTCCAGAGCGCTCAAGACTTCAGACTCGGCCAAAGGTTCACCTTCCAACAGGACAATCCTTGAGAGGATCTGCAGAGAAGAATGGCAGAAAATCCCCAAATCCAGGTCTGCAAAGCTTGTTGCATCAAACCCAAAAAGAGTTAAAGGTCTGAATTCTTATGTCAATGTGATATTTCATTTTTTTCTTTTTAATAAATCAGCAAAGTAATAAATAAATCTGTGTTTTTGCTTTGTCATTATGGGGTATGGAGTGTATATTGATGTGACATTTTTTTATAATTTAAAGCATTTTAGTACAAGGTGGCAACATAAAAAAAAATGTGAAACAAATGAAGGGGTCTGAATATTTTATTAATGCACTGTATATTAAAATATAATAAAGATAACGAAAGGGCTTACTAAAATAGCACACATTCATATTCAATAAGACACAAACACACTCTCTCACCGATCACTCTCTCTTCTCCGGGCAGTAAGGCAACATCTGCCATCGGCTCCATCTTTAGGCTCTCTCTGGACGCCTGTCAACACATGCAGGAACATTGGGTTGACATAGGTACACACACACACACACACACACACACACACACACAGTAGTGTTTCCATGTTTTATGGGGACTTTCCATAGACATAATGGTTTTTATACTGTACAAACTTTATATTCTATCCCCTAAACCTAACCCTACCCCTAAACCTAACCCTACCCCTAAACCTAACCCTCACAGAAAACTTTCTGCATTTTTACATTTTCAAAAAACATAATTTAGTATGATTTATAAGCTGTTTTCCTCATGGGGACCGACAGAATGTCCCCACAAGGTCCAAAATTTCGGGTTTTACTATCCTTATGGGGACATTTGGTCCCCACAAAGTGATAAATACACGCTCACACACACACACACACACACACACTAAATTATCTCTCCAATAAGAATGATCACACATATTTTCTCCACTACTCACAACATGAATGCACTTTAAACCTATGCAAAGGAACTGACCACCAGACCACATTCACAATGGCATCTGATCAAAGAAAACGTTTCTGTAACTTGGAACGAAAGGAATTAATAGAAGAGGAAGTGGAGAAGAGAGGAAAAGAGAGAGTAGAGGAGACTGTCCTCTTTCACCCTCTGTCTGTGAGCACCAGCCTGATGCTCGGTGTGTGTATGTAAGTGTTTGTTCAGGGATCCAGATTTTCTTTCCCTGGGCTATTTTCCTGCTGCTAGCTGAAGGTTAGTGAACTGGAATGTGAGAGAGTGCCGTTCACTGCATGTAGTCATTTATTCTGTCACCCCTTTGCTGCTGTTCAATGTATTGCATGCTGCATCCCAGCGGGCAGAGTGAAGCAAGGGTTTCTGGGTATGTCTGGGCCCTGCTCTCTAGAGATAACAAATGTAGAGTGCACACGCACACGCTTTTGATTAATAGAAATATAAGAAAGAGGAGTGGGTGGACTTTCAACATTGTAGGGTGGCGGTGTACACACACACACACTGCCGACTCACATTTATGTACACCATTTATGTACACCAT